>NW_016157560.1:177842-185190 GCF_001687245.7 Rhagoletis zephyria
AAACAAAGGTATTGCCAAAAAAGCAAAATAAGGCAATAAAAAAAAGACAGAAAATACGAAGAACAATCAAAAAATATATTTATTTTAGAAATTTTTATATTACAAGTAAAAAAAGAGAAACTATGAACTAGGTTCATTATATGAAAAATTTTTACTATTTTATCCTTTCGAGTTTCTAACTCATAAAACTTTAATCTGTATACTTGTAGTAACATTGAACCACAAGATGCATTTTGAAGTTTTCTGGCAGCATTTTCATTCGATGTTCGCGAAGAAAAGCCTAGAGTGTACTAAATGTGCGCTCGACGTAAGTTGATACAAGTGGAGCCCAATTTAAATATGGAACGTTTGAAACGTTCATTTATCAGGAATAAGGGCGTTTTCCTCGCCTTTTACAATTTTATACACACCCCGTATTGTCTTCAAGCCTACGTTAGCTGAGAAAACGGCTTGGAATTTTTTCAACACCAATTTGGCAAGAGGTCCCTGCGCTTCTATAAGCCGCATGGGCCTGTGTATATTTTTTAATCTTAAAAAAAAATTTGTAAATGCTATAATCACTTTTTTAAAGGTAGAAAAGGCAAAAAAGGCAAATATCTTAAAAAAGGCAAAAAAAAGGCAAATATCTTAAAAAAGGCAACATCAAATGTGTATATATGGAATCAGGGAAAGCTAAATCGTGGACATTCTTAATCGAATATACTCTATCTCTTTAGCAGAAAAAAAGGCAATTTCCATAAAATCCGTTCCCTGGTAATAAGTATTGTTAAATAGCCAATACCCGCATGTTTGCGGCACCTTCAAATACCTTTCGAACTGTAAAACAATGACTCAATTCTATTCTACGCATATCTATAGTACAGGTATCGAACAAGATTTTTTGGAATAGATCGGTCCCAGGTCCACCTTTCAGAAAAGAGTATCCTATATGTTAATCCTGGCAATAAGCTACCTACGGGCCAAATTTCAAGCAAGTGGCACCATAAATAAGATTTTTTTGAATAGATCAATCCCTGGCCCACTTAACGGAAAAAATGTATCCTGTATGCTAATCTAAGCAAAAGGCTACCTACGTACTAAATACAGCTTTTTAGCGTAGCTCGACCCCTGCGCCACCTACGGAAAAAATTAAAAATTTGTGCACTCCTTCTAAACACCTTTCCAAAAACGCAGCAACCATTCGAATCGGTTATGAAACATAGGAGAAAATTGTTCCCAATTGATTCATGCTCACAATGAATTTCACAATTATCTGAAATTTTCGAAGCTTCACAACGAATTTTGCACCTTTACATCGTCCAAAATCATCAAATCATGCGATAAAATGCAAATTTCGTCGAAAAAATTCAAATTTTTCGCGTTCTTCGGGATTTTTCCGAGTTTTCCACTTATAATTTTCAATTTTTCCATTCGAAAGCCATTCCGAAGGAATTACTTACACACAAAATTCCATACAAAAAAATGAATTTTAGATTTTTCCAATTTCACCACTTTCGCGGAGGATTTCCCAAAATTTTCTTTCGTAAGAACCTTCTCCTGGCAATCAGGAACAACTAAAAAAAAGTTTAGCCAAATGGGCCCAACCGTTCTCAATTGATGAATTACTAAACATTTTTCATACTATTTTTATATATATAGATTATTTTCAGAAAATTTGCTTGAACTCCACCAAATCCCCCGACCTTAGATTTAATAGATAGTATAGATGGCACGACATCACAGTCGTCCACAAAAACAAACTCAAAAGGACTGATACTAACATTTACACGTGCACATCAAGATATGTATTAGCTAAAGAACTGGGTGAACTGACAAAGTTTCTATTTAATTCGTCTAAATTTAGGTCGGAGTGAAGAGATAAACTTTCCTTTGCTTTTCCCATTCCAATTTCTTTTATTTTATTCCTCGTTTGATTTGGCAGACCTTATTGCTTTGTTAACAATGAGCGGAGCTGCTTTAAATCGGATTAATGCTTCAGGGGTTCTGTACCGCTTCCACCTCGCGTACGTTTGAATACGAGTAGCAATAAGGTTTTTTAATTTAGAAGGCCTGATGTTGCATTTTTCTATTTTGCGTCTGAGTGGAATGAAGTCATCAAAGAGCCTATTTATATGAGTAGTCCACTTGCAAACAGCGTTACGTGATTTTATAATAGTAAGCCATAAATTTAAAAAAAAAAACGTCTACAACAACAACTACAATCCAAGTTGTATCTTTTTTTTATTATCTGTATATTTGGATAAATAAGAGCCTAATAACATTAAAAAACAACATCGCTGTGTGGTAGTTTTTGCGAATTTTATATATAAAAAATTAATATAGCGATTTTTGAAACAGTAACTGTTACATAGCTAGCGTTGTTAGCTTTTCGCGTTTTCTCTTCCATGAAAATAGGTCTACTTCTTTTTTACGACGTCTTCCACTAGGCACCGAAACTACCACGTTTTCTTGCAGTTTTCTAAGTTCATCAGAAAACAAAGACCTTTGAACTTGTATAAATACGTACAATAAATATTATAGGACTTTTGAAAGTGGATATATACATACAGTAAGTATTATAGCGACTTTTGCTAGAGTTGCTAACATTTGATGATATTTTTTCAGAATATATAAGGATTTTGCACTGTATTGTTAGTGGACATGAAACTACTTTAAATACTGGTACGTTAACCGCCAAAAACTAAAAATCGAAAAAATTTTACATAGGGCACTGCTAGTGGACTACTCATATGTTCTTGAAGAAACTTTGTTTGGTCGTCAATAGTTACCAGAGTTCGAATCAGATTCCATCTCACTGACTCCACCGCATCAGTGAGGGAGGTATAGTTGATGTTTTTGAAGTCTCGGTATGTGAAGCATGTTGGTGCTCTGATTGTTTGAAAATCAAAAATCAAGACGTGTTTCGAAAATTTAGATGCAGACAGTTGGCTACAGTGGAGGCATTTACTAAGGTCATTCACAAAAAATATATCAAGCAAAGTGATGTTGGTGTTATAAAATGTGTTGGTAAGTAGGTGTTAGTAGGAAAAAGTCCTAGACACTCCATACCAAGTTTTAAGCTGCAACCGACAATCAGGTTGCTGTTGAAATCACCCGCTACCACAGCATTGTTGTAGTTGTCGAGTAACGGCTGAAGAAATTCTATGAAATTGGAGAAGTTAATATCACAATTGGGTCTGTACACACAAGCGACCAGGAGCTTGTTCTCACCTGAAAAGAGGTTAATGAACACGTATTCCACAGAGTCACCACAACCAGAAGCACAACATAATATACAAGACAAACAATTTTTAACATATATTTTGACCCCATGGTCATGGCTTCTATCAGCTCTGAACAGTTGGTATCCTTTCACTTTTATCAAATCATTACTGTGATATGATGTGAACCACGTTTCGGAGACACAAAGAATATCAATATTGGAATCCTCAAAAATATATCTAAACTCATTAAGCTTTTTGTACAACCTTTGCGTATTGAGGTGAATTATCTTCAACCCAACCGCTTGTTTGCTTAAAATGCGCAGCATGGTGTTAAGACAGTCTTTGAAACTCACCTGCTTATAGTCTAAAGTCAATACACAATATTTTATATGCACTGCAACTGGAATTTAATAAAACTAATAATAAATTTAACCAGAAATATGTGGAAATAGTGTCGTTTCTTGTAGATTTTTAATTTTGAGGTTATATTATGATTTAAAAAAATAAAAGTCAGTGGTTAGTGTCAGTGCTTTATATTGATGACTTTTAAAAGTAAAAGTGTCTGACTGATTTTTATTTGAGTTTTATAAATTAAAGTCTTCAATAACTGTTATCTAAAACATATAATTTAAAATCAAAAGTACTGTTATTTGCAGATTATTTAGATGAAAATCAACATAATTGTTATTTTGGATTTATAAAGTAAAAACCAGAATTAATTGTAATTAAATAAAAGTCAAAAATAATTCTTAAAGAGTGATTTTTTTAATAAAAGTTTTAACTGTTACGGTCCCTGAACAGATCAAAACATGCTTCAAATAAAGTTACGGTCCCTGAACAGAACAAAACATGCTTCAAATAAAGTGAATCGTCTCGGTTAAAATTCTAACAGAACTGTGTGCTCACATAAGATTTTAGGCTCAATCACAAATATTATCAGTGATATTTTCTAGCCATAGGTACTATGTTAACCTAATCGCAGAATCTACATTTTCTCTTCAAAGATCTCAACGAATGTATTCTGACGAATCCATGCAGTTCACATCAACGTTGCATCAATACAAATGGCTCATATCGCTGCCAAAACTTATTGCAGTGCTCGGCAGGCTATAAATCTACACCGGACGGCACGCAGTGCATAGGTATGTGTGCAACTTTGTGTGTCAGTTTTTTTTTAGTTTATCCGTTCGCACTTCCCAAACCCCAGATATTGACGAATGCGAAACTGGCGAGCATCAATGTGCCGAGAATCAGATTTGTCGCAACCGCAACGGTGGTTACATTTGCTCATGTCCGCCTGGTCATCAGCTGTCGCGTATGCGAAACGGCATAAACCGCTGCGTGGATATAAACGAATGCCATCAAGAGCATCCGGCCGTGTGCCCATCGAATTCTCAGTGCCTGAACACAATCGGCTCATATTACTGCGAGTGTAAGTCCGGTTTCCAGAAGAACAAAGACAATGAGCATATTTGCCTCGATGTGGATGAATGTCAAGAGATACCAGGACTATGCCAACAAAAGTGCGTAAATTTTTGGGGCGGTTATCGTTGCACATGTAATCAGGGCTTTGAATTGAGTGCCGACAATCGGACTTGCAATGACGTGGACGAATGTGAAGTGCATAAAACGTACAAGCTTTGTATGGGCTATTGCAACAACGTGCCTGGGTCTTATGAGTGCTCCTGCCCTCGGGGATACACATTGTCGGTGGACAAAACCACCTGCCGTGATATTGATGAGTGTGCAACCGGCGAATTTTGCACTGGGCGCAACGATATCTGCACCAACATACACGGTAGCTACAAATGCACAACTATACATTGCCAGTACGGTTATGTTAATGATCCAGACCAGAAGAAGTAAGTAAATATGCATGTGGGCTATTAGGTAACACTATGGAACAATCTGATCGTTTTTCTTTAGGAGCGCATCATTCCAAACGTTAGTATTCATGCATGGTAATCAAACACCAAGCAATATACAATACACCCCATTCAACTTTTTTCCATTTTTGGCCAAAAACTCAATTAGAGGGCTAGTCATTTTATGCAAAAGTTGGCTCCAAACAAAATTATTTTCTTCAGAGACTTATAATAAAAATTAGCGAGTAGTTTCTCCATAGATAGTATATTGACCTTAAATCTTGAGGGATTAGCTTAAGGGCTTAAATTTTTTCCTTTTTGGTTGTTGTTGTTTCCGACAGGGTGGGTGTATGATGTATTTTGGAACAAGTTTCCGTCATCCCTTGTAAAATTTGGTTTGGAGACAAACCGGTTTCGGCGTTGTGCCATCTTCAGTGCCATTTTTGGTTTAAATTTTTCACAAAAACATAGCTCGCTTCATGGGCGTAGCCAGAACGAAATTTAGGGGGCCTCCTATTAAATTTTTGTTATTTGAAAACCAATAACTATTACTTACTAAAAAGTTGTTTATTATACCTTAAAATTATTGTGACCAATAGAGGTATGTTGCAAAAAACACATAAACAGAAGTTCACAAAAGTTGATATAAAACCATGATACAAAAAACAAGGTAGTTCCATTGTCACTTTTCCGTCGCCATATTAACAACCTGACAATTAAGCAGATTGTGACATTTCTAAAATACCTCAAATTTTCTTATTAATTTTTTGTCGATTTAAAAATCTTTGTTCTTAAGCAAAGTATGTATTTTATTCCTATTTCACGTGATAAAGCTGTTAAATTGCATACAAAACTTCTTTCTGTGAAACAAGTGTGAAATTCGACATTTCCTCAGCAAAGTACTATTCTGTTCACGCTGTGAAAAAGCTTGCAACATTTTTGCAAAATGAAGCTAGCAACACAATTTTCATGACATTTTTAAATACACATGTACATTTTAAATTATGTGAAAGCTGACAGTTTATAGAATTCAGTAGCGGCGAAAACAAAGGGGGGTTAAGTGGTTAAACCTTACCCAAGCCGATCGTAAAACTTGCGACGCAATTTCAGCTTATGCCTGTCGGTCTTGACAAGAATGTAATCCCTCAAGTTTTAGCTTAACATGGTTCTAGGGATACACCCTGTGATCATGTTACTTTCCAGAAGGTTTCGCGCCCGTTTTTCTGTACATATTTCCATTGGAAAAAATTATAGTTTAAAAAACTAAAACCTCCCTATTATAATTGCCATTCGTACTGTCAGGTATGTAACTTGAGAATAGAAATCGCTGCATCTTTTAGGCGCATCAATATTACATAGTTACATCCCGAGTTAATAAGAGGAAGGTAAAAATGCCTCATCTCCGTATGCTAGGTAAATGCTTCCAGAGGTATCTATGCGTCACCAGAATTTTAGTTTATATGGCTTATACCGCTAGCTCTCGTAGCTGGCTACGAGATCGTTTTCATATACCCCCATTTTTCATAGGTTTGGGATTGATTTCATTTACCTCTTTTCCAAGTTCTACGGTGGCACGCTGCATTTTCCAACAAACCCATATTTTTTCACGAGCTTGAGATTGACTTCATATACATACATATATCCATACCAAGTTCCAGAACTCTACCGTAAATACTTCCAGAGATATGCACTATGAAAAATTCGATTTGTATGGGAGGTTCCACACCCCCTTTAGATAACGGTTTTGTTTTAGCCTATAATCATTCTTGGAAGATTTGTGTCCGAAATTTCAAAAAAATCGACATAGCCGGTATGGGCATTGTGACTCCTCAAAGGAAATGAACTAATGATTGCAAAAAATGAAATCAAACGTCGTAGTTGACCAAAAAAGAACATTAGACTTCATTCTCTCAACTTCTCAGAATGTAGAAGAGCTAAGAAATATATAATAAGATAGGATAAATTAAAACAGCCTCCAGAACATTTACCAAAAGACGCCCCTGAACTACAGAAATCAGTTTGATTGAAAATTTGTTTTATCTATTTATTTTATACTTCACTTTTGGGTGTGTCAAAACTTCATCTGGACAATGTGTGTTGCTGGAAAAATTTCGCGGCCCATGGGTCCCAAAGTAAATTCCATTTGCTGTTAAATAGACAAAGACAATATGTATTAAATAACAGATCGAAATGTATAATTTCAGGGTCTGAATTATATCAGAATCATCGTATCCGATATAGAAAACTACATTGTGAAATAATCAGATGATCATGAGGACA
>NW_016157560.1:185400-215402 GCF_001687245.7 Rhagoletis zephyria
TTTTCTGTGCTGTTATCTGCTTGGCTGTGTTATACACATGACGCTTTTGCAGCATGGTATATTATCTAAGTACATATTAACTCCGCCATCAATGCAAAGCTTATCAGGGTAAGCGACTAGTGGATTTGCGCTCGCATACATATAATATCCTCTATTTCTGCCAATTCGATGCTTCCCAGCAAATTTATAGTCAAATTCCTGTTGATTTACTGCTGCTGCGCTGTCTTTGTGATTCCACAATTTGCTTTCGAAATTTCATAGCAAAACGGCAGCCAAAGCATTTGTGTTTTTCTGAATTGCTTTTGCTTTGCTTTCGATATCATATATGCCGAAGTCAAAGCACCGCAAATGCAAATTAAATAAAAATATTACAGCATTTTCAAACCCTGCTTGCGACGCAATTTCAGCTTATGCCTGTCGGTCTTGACAAGAATGTAATCCCTCAAGTTTTAGCTTAACATGGTTCTAGGGATACACCCTGTGATCATGTTACTTTCCAGAAGGTTTCGCGCCCGTTTTTCTGTACATATTTCCATTGGAAAAAATTATAGTTTAAAAAACTAAAACCTCCCTATTATAATTGCCATTCGTACTGTCAGGTATGTAACTTGAGAATAGAAATCGCTGCATCTTTTAGGCGCATCAATATTACATAGTTACATACCGAGTTAATAAGAGGAAGGTAAAAATGCCTCATCTCCGTATGCTAGGTAAATGCTTCCAGAGGTATCTATGCGTCACCAGAATTTTAGTTTATATGGCTTATACCGCTAGCTCTCGTAGCTGGCTACGAGATCGTTTTCATATACCCCCATTTTTCATAGGTTTGGGATTGATTTCATTTACCTCTTTTCCAAGTTCTACGGTGGCACGCTGCATTTTCCAACAAACCCATATTTTTTCACGAGCTTGAGATTGACTTCATATACATACATATATCCATACCAAGTTCCAGAACTCTACCGTAAATACTTCCAGAGATATGCACTATGAAAAATTCGATTTGTATGGGAGGTTCCACACCCCCTTTAGATAACGGTTTTGTTTTAGCCTATAATCATTCTTGGAAGATTTGTGTCCGAAATTTCAAAAAAATCGACATAGCCGGTATGGGCATTGTGACTCCTCAAAGGAAATGAACTAATGATTGCAAAAAATGAAATCAAACGTCGTAGTTGACCAAAAAAGAACATTAGACTTCATTCTCTCAACTTCTCAGAATGTAGAAGAGCTAAGAAATATATAATAAGATAGGATAAATTAAAACAGCCTCCAGAACATTTACCAAAAGACGCCCCTGAACTACAGAAATCAGTTTGATTGAAAATTTGTTTTATCTATTTATTTTATACTTCACTTTTGGGTGTGTCAAAACTTCATCTGAACAATGTGTGTTGCTGGAAAAATTTCGCGGCCCATGGGTCCCAAAGTAAATTCCATTTGCTGTTAAATAGACAAAGACAATATGTATTAAATAACAGATCGAAATGTATAATTTCAGGGTCTGAATTATATCAGAATCATCGTATCCGATATAGAAAACTACATTGTGAAATAATCAGATGATCATGAGGACATTAAAAAAATTTTAAAATATGTTCACTAAAATTGTATTAATATTAAAATAATGATTTGGCAAGTTTTTATCGAATTTAATGTAAAATTTAAACGTTTTTAAGATAAGATATTAATTATTATTAAAAGGTAAATATTAACGCAACTATTTTATTTATAATCCCAAATTAAGAATATAAAATCTCCCACACCAAAAAACTTACAATTGGGTAACGCCGCTTCGAATTTTTCACAATTGAGCAATTGTCAAAAATCTGCTTTTTAATCAAAAAGTTGTTTATTGAAACTACCTTCTTTTTTGTATCATGATATAAAACAACAAGCGGACTCATGCGCAGACTGCGCAGACAGAAATACACAGTAAACCCATCCCTCTTTGTAGCCACAGATAGAAGCAGACTGTTCTAATAGTTCGCGGAAATAATAAACTGAATTACTCTTATAAACCCCTTATTTTTATTATACATATATTATAAAGCGTTAATGAGATTTACAGTACATCAGAACTTATACTTATTAGGTACATAAAAACATATTACAAACTGACTGATATACATATGAGTGTCATGAGTTGAGGGAAACATGGTGTTACTTACAACATATTTATCTTTGTATACAATATTTGAGGTGAAAATATATAAAGAATTAACTTTTTGATTAAATGATTCTTTAACAGAAACAATAATATCTGAGAATCGCCTTACTCCAGAAAAGGCTACATATAACTGTCCATGGGAAAACACAGGGTTAGGTAGCTATAATCCAGCTTTGTCAAGAGTCTGGCCCTGGGCTTTATTAATTGTTATAGCAAAAGCTACTTTTATAGGGAACTGTTTTATTGTCATTTTAAGGGAGTCAACTTAATACGGGGTATGATTGCTGTATGTAATAGTAGTAGAAAAGTACGCAGATTCGGCAATTTGTAGTGAATTTCCTTTTGCGAAGTCTAGTGTATTTGCAGGAAAGTTGGCATTTCAAACGAAATATTAAGAATTGTACGTGAATTGTGTAATTTATTACATCGTTTAAATGTGCTTTATTTGAATATAAAAATAAACATATTGCACAAAAACCTATACTTCTAAATATTTCACACGTACATAAGCTACAATTTTTTAATTTGCAAAGAAGCAACACGGTGCCACGGCTAAGGGAGCTTAGTGTGGCTTAACAATGGTAAATTAAAAACAAAAATAAAGTTACAAATTCCTTTACTTTTTAATATTTTTATTGAGCTTTGTACCACGATTGTTTATTAGGACAAATTGAAAAAGCAACAAAGTCTAAGCGGTAGAAGTCATAGCAGCTATTTCGGAGATCACCTCATCAGACTTCTTTTTTCTAGACTTCAGCAGGGATCGAACCTGCGAATTCGATGTTCAAAGTCAGAAGCGTTAACCACTGAGCTATGTACATCCCGTAAACTCTTGTTGCTAATTCATTTTCCTTATTAAACCAACTACTATCAAGTGCAGCTGATTTGCCGCTATTTAAACTTGACGGCGTGGTTGTTGTTGTCAATTCTACACATCCATTTGCATATTTGCTTTATTGTATAGTTTCAGGCAGGCTCTTCCTAAACAATGTATTTGTTGCCTTTTAAATTTTTCCTAATAAACAATCGTGGTACAAAGCTCAATAAAAATATTAAAAATAAAATGTTAATAAGCCACAATAATATTGACAAACAAAAATTTCTTTATTTCAGAGGTATATTACCTAATAACCACTCAGGGGACCACTGACTTTTCAAATGACACCTCATTAGTGGAATTGCTTACATAGAAAAGTAGAAAAAGGGAGTCTAACAAAAAAAAACACCTTAGAGCAATCCTTACTTCCTTACTAATATTATAAATCCGAAAGTTAGTTTGTTTGTTTGCTACGCTTTCACGCTTTAACTATTCAACCGATGATCATGCAATTTTGTACACTGCCGTTATTTAGCCCAACTTTAAATATAGGATTCATTTAATCTCGATTAGTCAAGAGGAATTTTTCATACTGCATTTCTCAGGAAATATTTTTGGTAGATTACTGGAACTTGGTATGGAGATATAAAAAATCATTCTCTACTCATGGATGAGGGCTGCCACCTTTAAAAAAAATCTAATTCAACTTCAATTGAGGGAGCTATTTATTTGAAAATTATATTAAAAAAATGGATGTCAAGAGGCTTAAAAAAGCTGTAGTTTAATATATTTTTAAAATGGTTGCCACCTGTTTGAAAAGTAAAATTTAAATTAACTATACGCAAGCCATCTGAAGAATTAAGATATGGTTGTCAAACAAAATATTGTTAAGAAACCTTTAGTTTTAAAGATTTGAATAATATTGAAGTCTTTCAAAAGGGTTGCCACCTTTTTAAAAATTCAACTTAATTAGTTTAAATTAAATATTATAATACTAGCAGACCCGGCGAACTTCGTCCCGCACAAAATAATTTTTTATTCACGTTTACGATTTACACTGGCTCGCTCATCGGCTAAGATTATGGTTTGGTGGTCGTTTTCTGCCTTAATTAACCTAACGAAAGTGTTATGTCCGTGATGAAGTTCTTGAAATTCTCTAATTGTATAACATTTCATAGAACGGTTAATCTCATAACGAAATATACTTGAAGAACATTTCCTCTTCACTCCCTTCACGAAAGAAATTTAAGTGAAAATAATTTTTTTTTTAATTGAATTTATTACAGTAAAAGGCGCGCGATGGTTTTGGCGGTTGATTTATCGGTGGTGATTTGAGATTTACCCCTGCACAACTCAACCCTGGTGTCTCCGAATGAAGCTTTAAGGCATAACAATACTGGGAAAAATCACATACATTGGGCCAATCGTAACACATAAAAATTCGATATACTCAATGGTGCAACAGGTTTATTTATTCTGTCAATCAACGCACCTTTTCTAACTTGGCGATTATTCGTAATGACTCCAGCGCCGATACATATTTTGAATATTGGCCAAAGTGGTGCCAACTGGCGGGTGAATTTGTGAATCTACACTATCCAGAGAGTTACTCAAAAACACAAAAAAAATCTTCGTTAAAATCCGTCCGAGCATTAAGGAGGATTTACCCACAAACACGCCTACAGATGAATTATATATACGTTTGTGCGTGCCCTCTTTTTAAATAGACCGTTTTTCTCCCTGAGTATAAGATTGATTTCATATATCTCTCACCAAGTTCCAGTACTCTACCATGAACATACCCAGAGATATTCGGTATAAAAATTCGGTTTTTATGGGAGATTTCACGCCCCCTCTATATATCTAACATTTTTTAGCCTATAATAATCCTTGGGACGTCTGAATCAGATACTGAGCTGTTGCACCTTCTGAACGTGCCCAATAATTTAAATGAATTATGACAATATGGGAATCAATCAAAATGATTTTAAAAGGCGATAATTTCAAAACTACATGTAAAGGGTTTCCATCTGTTTAAAATCTCAATTGTGTTGAAAAAGTATGACAAGTGAGAAGGTTAAGGAAGTTTTAGTGTGAAAATATTTTGAAGAGGGTTAAACCAATTTTAAACGTCCCGCTTTTGAATTGAGTTTTCTTGAAATAAATTTTACTCAATGTAGCACGCAAATATTTCATACACTCAGCGAAGCGGGTGAGAGCGATCTAGTAATATATAAGATTCGTCGATTTAAATAGTTACCTATTTACTGCGTATATTTTTTTTACGAGGAGGGAGCATCGAAAGATTAACCCCGTCAGTATGAGACTTTACCGTTCCCCTCTCCGTACCACCGTCAAAGATTTCGTCGGGATAATAACACTGTGTGACTGCTAAAGTTGTAGTGAAGCACAAAAAATATGCATACTTAAAAATTAAAATACCCCTTCAAGTCTGGATTTAAGGTCTAAAAAAGCGTTTTTCATAGGTTGAGCCTTATAATTGTTCGTAAATTAATTTCTGTTTATCCGATGAAAAATATTTACGTGCATACACGGTAACCGCAACCTTCAGTACGTGCAATTCCTTGATTAATGCAAGTATCTAAAACAATACAACAACAATACCTACAGCATTCTTTGTTTATGCATGCCACACACACTAAACTTAATTTTCTTTCTTTGACTTACCAGTATTCTGGGAAAAGTAAGAAGTGGTGTTTCGGTTAAAGTGATGTGTGATGAGTTTAAAATAAACAAATCAACTTTTATCAGAATTAGTTAAAACGAAAGCAAAAGTAAAGATATAAAAATATAGAATCCGGACTTGAGAAACGGCAAACTTTAAAACAGTGCGAATACCCAAAAGGGTTTACAAAAATGGTTTTGTGTTGAGAGAAAGTACAATGTTCCCATATCTGTCCAATTTATGAAAGCTAAAGTCCGCAAGTTACATAAAAATAACCAACTGAATCTTTTGCCAGACAAGACATACATGGGTCTAGACCATTCCTCGCTTGAGCAAATGCATCTGGAACGCACCAAGTTGTTGTTCTTCTTCTTATTTGGCGCTATAACCGTCAAGCGATTTTTGTCGATTCCAAAATAGTACGCCAGTCGTTTCTCTTCTGTACCAACTGACGTCTATTGGAAATGACAAGTGAAGCCAAGTCCTTCTCCACTTGGTTCCTCCATCGGAGCTGGAGCGCTTCTGTCCATTCGTACTCTATGACCAAGCCTACGGAGCCGCTGAAATATAATTCGCTGCACTATGTCAATGCCGTTGTAAAGCTCATACAACTCACGTTCCGTCGTCTGCGGTGCTTGCCGTAGTCAATGCGTAAGGGCCCACAAATCTTTCCCAAAATCTTTTCCTTCGAAAACTCCAAGAGCCGCCTCATCAGATGTTTTCATTGTCCGTGCGTCCGCGCCATAACAGCACGCGCATGATGAGTGACTTATCGAGAGTGATTTTTGTACTGCTAGAGGACTTTACTTCTCAATTGCTTTGTCAGTCCGAAGTAGCACTTGTTGGCAAGAGTGATTCTCCGTAGAATTTCAAGGCTGACATCTTTATCCGTGTTGATGCTGGTTCTTAAATAAAGGAAGTCGTATACTTTTTCAAACTTGTAACTGTCAATAGTGGCGTGGGTTCCAAGACGCTTGAGGTCTGACTATTTGTAAGATGACAGGAAATACTTCGTTTTGTCCTCGCTTACCACCAGACCTACACGCTTTGCTTCTCTATCTAATTCCACGAAGGCAGAAAAGACGTAGCCCTTATTTCTAACAATAATGCCGATGTCGTCGGCATACTTCAGCAATTGTACGCTCTTGTAAAGTATTCTCCCTGAGCAGTCCAGTTCTGCGACTCATACAACATCAGATTAAAGAAATCACATGAAAGCCATTCACCTTGTCTGAAACCTCGTTTAGTGTCAAACGGTTCGGAGAGGTCCTTCTCAATTCTGACTGAGCTGGTTGTATTGCTCGACGCCATTTTACACAGCCGTATTAGTTTCGCGGGCATACGAAATTCAGACATCACGAAATAAAGACAACTTCTTTTCGTGCTGTCGATAGCGGCTTTGAAACCGACAAATAGAAGGTATGTGTCGATCCGATTCGCACGGGTCTTTTCCAAGTTTTCGCGTATTGCGAATACAAGATCTATGCTTCAGTCTTTCACACAACACGCTCGACAAAATAGTTGGCGCACATGGCGGGGTCGCCTTTCTTGTGGATTGGGCAGAGCACACTTCAATTGCAGTCCAGTCCAGCACGGCAGCTCCAGCTACTTTGTTATTTTTCATAAACATTATCGCTATTCGCACCTCGTCATAGTCAGGCGCTGGGATATCGACTCCATCGTCATCGACTGGGGGCGCGGCCCGTCTTTTCCACTACTTTCAGTGCTGCTGCCATTCAAAAGGATCGAAAAGTGTTCCCTCCATAATTTAAGTAAGCTCTGGACATCGGTCACTAGGTCGCCATGGTTGTCCCTAGAGGAGTTTTGAAACCTTCCGTAAGTCGCTCAACTCTCTAATAAAAATTTCGGGTGTTTTTTCTGTCGGCCAGCATTTCAAGCTCTTCCCACTCAAGTATTTCGAACTCTTCTTATTGTGGCAAATACGTTTAGCTTCCCTCTTCAGTTCCCTATAAAGATTCCACATGGCTCGCGTTGCGCCCGATCGCGGCGTGGTCGTGTAGGTGTCACCTTTTTGCTCTGCAGCTTCTTGACACTCTTCATCGTACCACTGCTCGCGTATGTCGCTTTAGTGAAGAGTGCTCTCTAACAGCAGGTGTGAGAGTCGAGTGGCGAATCAATTGGCCGTGTGTTGAGCTTTTCTTGCATTGTTGGGCGCACATTTTTTTGCCGCACGGAGGCGGGTGCGTATCTTGGGTGCATCAAGATAGTGGTGCGAGTCGAAGCGTCACCCCGTTATCGGACGTTTCGTCATGGAGAATGAATTTTCCAATAGTGGCGCCAGTGATTACTTCCATGCCCACCCTGGCATGACGAGGAAAGCGCTCTTATGTTTTTCCAAGCGCTCATAAAATATATTCTTGGACGGACGGGGCCTTCTCTTCCATCGAGGTATTGGCACATATGAACTAAATGTTGAAGAATCTAGCTTTGGTGCGGATTGTCGCTAGATGTTCGTCCACTAAAGTGAAAGCCAGTATTCGGCGATCGACTCTCTCCCACCACAAATACAACATCGAATTGCTCCTTTACGTGGCAACTATAGTAGACGTTGCAAGGCTCCAGGCTTACCTTGCCTTGCCCCGCCCACCACATTTCTTGTATGGCGGTGATGTCGGCCTTTGGTTCCCGAGCTAATCAACCAGCCGGGCAGAGACACCTTCCCCATTAAGGGTCCGGATGTTCCAGGTGCATACCCTCAAATCGTAGTCCTTTATAAGTTTGCCGTGCTCGTCATTAAAAGTAGGAGGTATCTTACGGGGCATATTTTTTACGTGGCGGGACCTAAACCCAGCGTACACGGGGTTTTACGCCCTCTCACTTTAGCTCGCTCCAAAGTGGGTGTTTGGTCGCTACCCAGAGGATTCTTGAATATAAATAGTGAGCTGCGATTTGAACGGTAAGCACACGAATTCATAGTTCTATATACCAGTGTTGATATTTTAAGGACAATTGTACTTTTTTCAGTAAAATTAGTTTTAAAAAGTACAAAAGTACAATTTACCGTTTTTAAATACAATTTTAACATTTTAACAAAAATGCTGTTTGAACCCAACGCTCTAATCTCCTCTAGAACTTTGATTCTTAGTCCTTTTAAATTTAAGTTATTGTCCGCCTTCACCTGCTTGAAAATATAGTTTGCGTGACAATTCATGCGAGATCCCGCACATGCAGACCGCAAAAAGGACGAAGCATATTTTTATCTGGCATACCGGGTGGTTTTCGAGATCTTGCTTCATTTCATCTGTAATTTTAGTAGTTTGGAACCATTAATTTTCAAAAAAGCAAATATGCAAATTTAGAAAGAGTTAATTACTATTTAAAATAATAAAATGGAGTGGCGGATTTCAGATGTTTGTGAATATGAATGCGTTTGGAATTTCGCGAAAAAAGTATGCTTTTAAATGCCCAGTCAACAAAATTACATCTCGCTTGCGAGAAATGAAGAAGGAGAACGTAAACGAAAATTTCAAGCAGGACATACCTATATATATGGCAATATTAGTGGTGAGCGTTATGGTGATTGCAATTTTTTTTATCACCGGCGGGTGAAATATCACTATTGAAAAAATCTAGTCATCTCATTTTATATGATTTATTTTCATTAATATACACTGATCTATGAACTGTATAATTTTTTTATCGTTATTGCCTTCATCTTTGAATATACAACACGCCACAAAGTGATACGGTCGCCCGGATTGGGCTATTTATTTTATTTTATTATTTTTCAAATTAATTTTAATTATATTTTTATAAAAGTATAGCTCATTGTCTTACAGAAACCATAAAAATAAATCCCGAATTTTTAGAAATTTCGTGGGTAAACATTTTTTCACTTTCTTCCATATAACGAATGTTCGTATTTTATTTTATATAAAAGAAAATGCGCTACATCGTTTCGTTTTTTTTAATTTTGAAATGTGGGTTTCTTTTTGTTAGACAATAAGCTTTACTTTTCTAAAAAAAATTATTAGAATTTATTTGAGAAAAATAAAATAAATAGCCCAAACCGGGTGACTATACCATTTTGTCGGGGATGTAGTTTTATAAATTTGGAATATAACGAAGAGATCACAATGATAAGTTACGTTAAATTCAGCCTACAACAACTGAAGCTTTACAATGAATTGAACAATAAGCATACTGCAGTAGACAAAAAAAATGTTTTTTTTCGGATAAGGGAAAAATAGAGGCAATGTTATTGACGGAAATGGCGAAAAGTAAAATTAAGCTCAAAAAGTTACACTGTTTTCATTAATTTAGTACAATTTAAAATTCTCAAATATCAACACTGCTATATTACTGTATAGTAAACCAAATACCCGGACAAGACGTTATCCAAAATAAAGAATTTAAAAAATAAACTTTTCCGTATACTTTGTCATATTCCTCCGCCATTTTGTAAAACAAACTAACAATCGCTGCTTTTCACCGAAATATTTTCTCTTAAATGATATACATATGTATGTATAAATATGAGGGCGAATTCAGCATTTTGAGTATGCAGATTTTTTACACTCAATTTATGCTAAATATATTTTTTTTGTTTGTTTTGTCACACCGTGTAATAAATAAAAAATTCATTAACAGGCTAACCTAATATTCGCGGCTTGCGTTTTGGTACGCATGCCGTCGAATTTGTTTTTTTGCGTCACCCGAAATTGACTTGCATGCGTTTGCATTTGATTTCATTGAGCGAAACGTCAAATCAAAATGTCACGCAGAACAAAAATTGGAAATTGAGTTAGCTTCATACGCACGCCGTTCAATTTCGGTTAATCTCATACAAGTTGCATGTGCATGAGAAATTTTTGACAATAAATTGGCGGCGTGCGTGAATATTAGGTTAGCCTGTAAGGGCCGTTAACTTATCTATGTATTTTAAAGTATAGTTAAATCGTTAGTTAAATCTAACTACAGAAAATTCTTTGTAATTTCTCTATAGTTAAGTTTAACTAATGATTTAACTATAATTCAAAATAGAAATATTACCTGCTCCTAATATGCTATTTTTATTCTAGAAATTTATGTGCGCTATGTGTTCTCTGCCATCTGCTGTAATTACTTAAGAAGTAAACGTTTGGCTGTTCACCAAACCGGTCTATAGTTTTATCAATAATTTCAGATTGGTTCTGTGATACAGACTTTCGATGTACAGTTAGAAGACATAAATCTAAAAGCAAAGTAATAAACAATTGAACTATAAATTTATTTATTAGTTTACCGTTCAATCCATTTTCGTTCATTGTCGACTGCATCCATTTTTTTACCCTTATTGAATGGAAGTACTTTTAAGATAGCGACAAAAACTTGAAACAGAATCGGATGATCCACATATCCACTTTTTAAATTAATTTACTTATTATAATTTCCTTTATAGTAGGGCTGTGCGATTATTCCATTACTCGAGCAAGTTGGTTAATCAATTATTCGGTTAATCAATTACTCGAGTAATCAAGATTTTGATTACTCAAAACGATGATTAATCGAGTTACTTGAAATATGATTACTCAAAAAAAATAATTTTGCTCGTAATAGAGTTTGCTTTGGAAAATGCTTATTTTCTTTTTTACATTCTGTGTATGAAAAAAAAATTTTGTTTTAATTTTTGAAAACAGAAACGTTGTTTTCAAAGTATCAAGGAACTTTAACTAATTTATACATATGTAAAGAGTTGAAATGTTGATTACTCATTTTACTCGAAATGTTGATTAATCATAAAGCATTTTACTCTAATATTTTTGTTTTTGGTTAATCAAAAATCTTGATTACTCGAGTAACTGAACGTTTGAGTAATCATAATTTCCAATTAATTGAATAATTGAGTTATTTACTTTATGATTAATTAAAATTTTGAGTAATCAATTAATCGCACAGCCCTACTATATAGTATATACATAGGAAAAAACTTGAAAGTTAGGCCGCAATTATCGAGCTAGCATTTCCTGGTACTATTTTTGAAAATATAGGAAACAATTTGGAAGTGATGGAAGAGTGGCATTTGCGCCTACCTGGCTACGCCCATGGCTCGCTTGCTCCTTCAGAGACCTCTAATAAAATTTAGCGAGTAGTTTTTCGTAAAATATTTTAGTATATTGACTTTATCTCTTGTGAGAGAACAGTTTATGGTTTAAAATTTTTCACAAAAATATAGCTCGCTTGCTCCTTCTATAAATCTCTAAAGACCAGAATTATAACTGAACATTATTTAATATTATTTTAATTTAAAGCCGTAAAGAACTATACTGGCACTACCCCAAATTTAGATAAAAGCCTAGAAAAATGTCCTGCCTAACATTTCAACATAAAATAAAGATTGTTTTTTAAACCTTAGCATTTGAATTACATTAATCAGCATGGCTTTGTAACAGAAAGATCTACAGTAAAAAAATTCTCGGGTTTCTCTGACGACTGTTCCGCTAATTTTCAAAATAAATATTAGGTAGATATTATCAATACGTAAAATTCGAATAGCTAAACTTTCCAATATAGATGTTCATTCTGTTTGTTTGCAGTGAATTAAGCAATACTTGGGTGGGAGAAATAGTTCATTTGTGATTATACCCGATCATTTGTGCCGATCTCTGGTTCTCAGAGAAGCATACTGAGTCCGCTAGATATTATATTATTCGTTAATAATAGAGCTTTCGACCGATAAGTATTTAATGTATGTTTATGATCAAAAAATATACTCAGTAATAAGAAACGTTAATGACTCAGCTATACTCCAAGGTGTGCTGAAAAATTTTAAGCTTAAGCTTTACTTGTGCTGAATTATTATCAAATAAATTACACCCCTATTCTGCAACTCTTTCGTACTCGGATTTTGCTACGAACCGTAGAAATAGTATGCTGCTATCCGAATCGTATTTTCGAATTTTCGAAATTCGTAACAATGGCATGCCTAAAAACGAACGAGTAAGCTTTTTTGCGTAATTTTGTACGAAAACAATTCTGTGTCGGAGGCGAAATAAAATATGTAAATCGATGTGTGTTTGCAAGAAATATTGGTGATGTTCATTTAAACAGATAAATTTGCCTTTCGCATATATGGACGTATATTTTTATCCACTGCTTTATATAAACAAGCCAAAAAAATATTTGTTGCCCCTTATCGAGAAACTTGGGTCCGGTTTAGTTAATGTACAACGATTTTCAATTGTTGTGTCCAAACGCATAACCCGAGTCCAAAAACTTTAACATACACGTGTAATCAAAGGAATCACATTTTATTTAAGATAAATGTTTCAAATTTCCTACCACTAGCTTATTAATAAACTCGGTTTGCACTATGCACTTTTTTGCAAGTTTCGACGTGGATTCTGCGCAAAAATACTGGGGACGGCGTGGCCGGAGTGATATGCACAAGAAATGTTGTATACCTTTGACATGCGGAAGCCCCACTTCCCCGCAACACAGAAAGGAGAATTCTACTTAGTAAGGGTTATAATCCCTAAGCGCGGCCGAAGGCAGACGCAAGCGCAACAGGTGGTGGACCTAACAAAGTGCATGTTTTCAATGGAACTGGANCTTTTCCGGCAACACAGAAAGGAGAATTCTACTTAGTAAGGGTTATAATCCCTAAGCGCGGCCGAAGGCAGACGCAAGCGCAACAGGTGGTGGACCTAACAAAGTGCATGTTTTCAATGGAACTGGATTGAGAACCAGAGCTTCAGGCATAGGAGGAGTTCTGGCTTGTGGTTCAACAATTCAACCAGAAGCTGACATAGATGCGCTCATGGTTACTATGCCCGACAGCTCCGCATACCTTTGTGAATCCATTGCCATAGCGCCCTCTTACTCTTACATCAGAATCCATAATTTTCCTCGAAATATGTAAAATTAACCAATTTTACAATAAACAAGCACATGATGAGTGTTTTTTTAATTCCTTTCCACTTTGTTTTCCTTCATTCAGCTATCTTCGAAAAACAACTGATAGCTGGCAATGCAGCACATGTTTCCGCAAGGGTTGCAGCATGTGGATTTTTCGTTTTTCGTAGCGTAGCTACGAATTACGAACATTCGGGTTCTAGAATAAGGGGATTAATCTAAACTCCAGGATTTAATCCGTTTCTCATACAGTATATCATCTAGTTTTTTGGACTCGGTAAATGAGATGGGGTTTACTTGAATGCAATATTTAGCTTCGTCACACATATCTCTAAATCTTTTTAATTATTGTTTTCGTCAGCCAAAATAGCGCGTCTTGGGCCTCATGTATAAAAAGTGAGCTTAAGCTCCGAATCGCTTTTCAGTACAAATTCGTGAGCTTGAGTTCACTCCATTATAGCAAAAATTGAGTCTGAGCTTAAGCTCGCTTTTTATGCATGAAGTCCATTGTAAGCTCCAAATTTGAATATTATGTTTATTTGGAGGCCTTACCACCAAATCCATATTAATTGATTGGAATCAGTTCAAAATGTGTTTACTCGGTTTGTCTTGCGTTCCATATTTCAGAACCTTTACCTACTTATTATTCACGTTGTCAGTTGGTTAATGTAATGTCTTTGCATAACAGATGGAATTTTTGTCAATCTCCTTTTTGTTCGACATTGTCTCTGGCTCTGTTGACTGTTCCTCTCTTCTGGTTACAATTAGTTTTGCTGTGCCTAGTAGACTCTTACGTCCCAAACATTTATTGTTGACATTTGCAGAACTGTATACAGCTTTAATGCCCCAATTAACAGAACACCTTATGAACTGAATAAGTTCCAGTGATGGGCACACCTAAATACTTTTGTACTTAAAGTACCACTTTGGGTACTAAATACACAAATACTTAGTATTTTGAGATGACTAAATACCCAATTACTATTTACTTAGGTATTTAGGAGCTGCTAAATACCCAAGTACTCTTTACTTAGGTATTTAGGAGCTGCTAAATACCCAAGTACTATTTACTTAGGTATTTAGGATCTGCTAAATACCCAAGTACTATTTACTTAGGTATTTAGGAGCTGCTAAATAACCAAGTACTATTTACTTAGGTATTTAGGTGGTGCTAAATACTCAAGTAAAAAGTATTTAGGTATTTAGGAGCTATTAGATATTAAAGTAAGAAAAACTAGAGTATTTAGGAGCAGCTAGATACCAAAGTACAAAAAACGAAAGTATTTAGCAGGCGCTAAATACTCTGGTCCAAAGTACTCAGGTACCTTGGGGATACAAAATACTTTCACTAAAGTACCAAGGTATTTTAGTCGATGACTAAATACTTTCAAACTAAATACTGTATAGTTTAGGAGAAATTTAGAGAATTAACACCTCAACTTACTTTACCACAACCCACTTCACCTCTCCTCAAATCAACTCACCACATACCAACTGACCACATCTCACCTAAACTCACCACACCCCCTACTGGTACACCAAAATCCGCCAAATCTTAACCCACCACAGTTGAACTCATCACGCTCGTTCTCACCACACCTCACCTAAACTCACCACACCTCAATTTGGGAACTGTTTCTGGATTTGAGAGATACTTCAGACTAAATCAGGATTTAGAAGACCATTTCGGAGTTTTCGGGACTATTTTGGGATTTTCGAAGCTATTTCGTAATTCTTTAGGGATTCCCGGAAACTGTTTAAGATTTTCGGGATTTTCGAAACGACTTTCAAAATATTTAGGGATTTTTGGGACTTTCGAGATTCTCGGAGTAAATAGCGGGACATTCGGCAGTATTTCGATATTCTCAGAATTGTTGGGACTTCTAGACTATTTTTGGATTTTTAGGATTAATTTCTAGTTTTTGGGACTTTCGGGACTGTTTCCGGATTGTTGGGACTTTCGGGATTCTCCGACCTAATATCGGGATATTCGGGCCTAATTTCGAAATTTTTGTGACTTATATCGGACTTTTGGGACTATTTCCAGATTTTTGGAACTTATTTTGGATTAATGGGGTTTTCGGGATTCTCGGGAATAATTTCGGGACTGTTGGGACTTTCGGGACTATTTAGGGATTTTTGGGGCGCGTGTGATTGTCGGGAGTAATTTAGGTATTGGTGGGACTTTCGAGACTATTTCCAAATTTTTGGGACTTATTTAAGATTTTTGGAACTTTCGGGTGTATTTAGAGATTGTCGGGAGTATTTTCGGGGTTTTTGGGATTTTTGGCTGTATTTCGAAATTTTTGGGACTTTCGGCCCTATTTCGGGATTCTCGGAACTGATTTTGGGACTTTTGGGATTTTCAGGAGTATTTCGGAATTTTTGGGACTTATTTAGGAATTTTGGTACTTTAAGAACTAATTCAGGATTTTTGAGACGTATTTCGGATATTTGGGCCTATTTCGGGATGCTCGGAACTATTTTCGGGATTTTTGGGGCTTTCGGGAGTATATCGATTTTTTTGGGACTAATATTGGATTTTTGGAACTTTCGGGATCGTTTCGGGATTTTCAGGAGTATTTCGAGATTTTTGGAAATAGTCCCAAATAAACGAAATAAGTCCCCGATATCCCGAAATACTCCCGAAGATCCTAAATATCCCGAAATTATTCTAGAGAATCCCGAAAACCCTAGAATTCCGAAATAGGTCCCAAAAATCTGGAAATAGTTCCGAGCATCCCGAAATAGTCCCGAAAGTCCCAAAAATCCGAAGTAAGTCCCAAAAATCCCGAATTAGTTCCCAAAGTCCCAAAATTCCTAAATAAGTCCCAAAAATCTCGCAATGGTCCCGAAAGTCCCACAAATGGAGAAATAGTCCCAAAAGTCCCAAAAATCCGAAATTATTTCCAAAAATCTCGAAATACTCCTGAAAATCCCGAAGTGATCCCGAAAGTTCCAAAAATCCAAAATTTGTCCCAAAAAAATCGATATACTCCCGAAAGCCCGAAAAATCTTGAAAATATTAGTTCTTAAAGTACCAAAATTCCTAAATAAGTCCCAAAAATCTCGAAATGGTCCCGAAAGTCCACAAATGGAGAAATAGTCCCGAAAGTCCCAAAAATCCGGAAATAGGTCCCAAAAGTCCCGAATTAGTTCTCAAAATCCCAAAAGTCCTAAATTAATCCCAAGAATGAAAAAAGTCCCAAAAATCCGAAATTAGTTCAAAAAATCCCGAAATACTCTTGAAAACCCTGAAATGGTCTTGAAAGTCTCAAAAATCCAAAAAAGACCCAAAAAATCGATATGCTCCCGAAAGCCCCAAAAATTCCAAAATTAGTCCCAAAAATACCGAAATCTGTTCCGACAATTACGAAATAGTCCCGATAGTCCCAAAAATCCTTAAATAGTTTGGAAAGTCCCATAGCTCCTAAATTAATCCCAAAAATCCCAAAAGTCCCAAAAATCCAAAACAAAGTCCCAATAGTCCCAAAAATCTGGAAATACACTCGAAAATCTGAAATTATTCCCGAGAAACCCGAAATAGTCCCGAAAGTCCCAAAAATCTGGAAATAGACCCGGAAGTCCCAAAAATACCGAAATTACTCCCGACAATCCCTAAATAGTATCGAAAGTCCCAAAAATTCAAAATGAGTTCCAAAAATCCAAAAACAGTCCCGGAGTCCCAAAAATCCCGCAAGTCACAAAAATCCCGAAATGAGTCCCCAAAATACGGATTTTAGTTCCGAGAATCTCGAAAGTCCCAAAAATTCAAAATGAGTTCCAAAAATCCAAAAACAGTCCCGGAGTCCCAAAAATCCCGCAAGTCACAAAAATCCCGAAATGAGTCCCCAAAATACGGATTTTAGTTCCGAGAATCCCAAAATCTCAAACAAAGTTTCCGGGAATCCCTAAAGAATTACGAAATAGCTTCGAAAATCCCGAAATATTCCCGAAAACCCCGAAATAGTCTCGAAAATTCTGATTTAGTCTGAAGAATCTCTAAAATCCCGAAATAGATCCCCAATTAAGGTGTGGTGAGTGGATTTGCGGAGAGGTGAAGTGAGTTGTGGTAAAGTAAGTTGAGGTGAGTGTAAGGTGAGGTGTCAATTCTCTAAATTTCTCCTAAACTATACAGTATTTAGTTTGAAAGTATTTAGCCATCGACTAAATACCTTGGTACTTTAGTGAAAGTATTTTGCATCCCCAAGGTACCTGAGTACTTTGGACCAGAGTATTTAGCGCCTGCTAAATACTTCCGTTTTTTGTACTTTTGTATCTAGCAGTTCCTAAATACTCAAGTTTTTCTTACTTTAATATCTAATAGCTCCTAAATACTTAAATACTTTTTACTTGAGTATTTAGCAGCTCCTAGATACCTAAGTAAATAGTACTTGGGTATTTAGCAGCTCCTAAATACCTAAGTAAATAGTACTTTGGTATTTACAACAACACAAAATACCTAAATACTTTTGTACTTAGTACTTAATACTTAGTAAATACAATTTTGCCCATCACTGATAAGTTCTTCGTTTCTTTGCACTTATATCTCTCCCAAATTTAGCTTAAAACTCAATTAAAATCATACAATATCGCTTTTGTACTTCAAGAGGATTTATCCATAAAATTACATGTAAAATGATTTTAAGTCTCAAATTTGACCAACCTTGAATACTAACGTTTGGCATTTATTTCGTTGAGGTTTGTTTGTTTAATTCTTTATTTTCTTATAACATTCTTGAAAAATACATGTAAGATACACTTCATGTGAAGAACTTATATAAGAAAATAGTTTATGGCAAATTTATTCAGTTTAATAGAACAGTGTTAATGCCATTTCTTGCATTGTAAATAATTCAATATTCAATATTGTTCTAAAGTGGTTGTTGCCGAATATGATCCAATGTTTTGTAATTATTCTCTTTATTTATCATCAAAACAGCCGCTGCCGTCTGACCAGTAATCTGTGTGAGGGCGACGAATGCTACAGCAAACCCTCCGCCTACACGTATAATTTTATTACTCTAGTCTCCAAACTTAGCATACCCCCGGAAGGTAGAATCATTTTTAGTCTCCGCGGGCCACTTTGGTACGATGACATCGACTTTGACTTGAAGATAATTAAAATCCAAGCCGCGGCGAATATCGAGAAAGCTTCGGACAATCACTTTGAGTTAGTATCATAAACCGATTTCTTATGAGATTTTTTCCTTACAACGAGTCAGTAATATTCCCTACTTTCTAGCACCATAAAGGGCAAGCATGAAGTGCACCTGCAGTTGAAGCGTTCCTTGGAGGGACCGCAGGATATCGAGATGGAACTGAGTATGACAGTATTCACAAATGGCATGCCTCGCGGCAAAAGTGTTGCCAAAGTATTTATATTAGTGTCTCAGTATACATTCTAAATTGAGAATAAGTACATGTATACTTGTTTGCTTGCATGTTTAGGGACATGAAATTTAATGTGGCTTGTTGCATATACATATGTATCTACATAGTATGTACTACATACATATTTATGCACATATTTATGTAAAAATGCATATAAAAAGTTAAGCAAATAAGTGCAGGGATTAGTTCCAGCGTTTTATGATGCGTTTTATAGTTGTTAGGTTTCATTTTGTGTTCGGTTTGTTACTTTCCTTAAAACGGTCGAGTCTTATCGAAGAACCACTACTAGATACAACTTTTTTTTAAATTTAGTTAATTATTTTTGAAAAATCTAAAGATTTGTACATACTTCTTCTAGTTTTTTTAAACAGCAGACCGATGTTCGTATCGCTGGTTGCTAGAAGAACGTTAAGTAAAAACATTAAGATATCGGCTTTTAAGTTTTTAGACAATAGCTAAAAGTTATAACGACACTTAAATTAAAAGTCAGTCCAGAAGAAATTTTTGGCATTTTCTTCATTGCACGGTGCTACAAAAAATTAAAACTCCCTAAATAAAATTTAGCATCGAGTACAACATGAAAAAATGTTTCTTACAGTTCCTGAACCCGTTATACTTATCAATTAACAGCTTGACCATTTTTCATCCGTTTATAATATATATATATTAAACAGCGAATTTATGGGCCTTTGAATTGATGTTAAACAATTGGGCAATTCACAAGGTGTCGTATTTGTCGTGTTTGTCGTGAAGTCATGATATTTCATGACAGTTGTAAAAATGTTGTTATTGTTTTGTGAAGAAAAATAACACATGACGATACAACTCTGCAACCTATGTTTATTCGGTGTTATGTGAGGTTAAGTGCTGAGATATAATAAATAATCGTAACAGGTGTTCACAACCGTCGTGTTTTAACACAACTTTTGTTAGGAAAATATAATTTCACAACACCTTGTGAATCCCCCAAATATATTGTTAGACTTAGCTTGTTGGGAGTTTTCATCGGATAAATTAATAAACCCTATTTTTCTTAATTTGTTCAAATTTGTCCTTTGATAATTTAAACAAGTAAACAGTCTAAGTTCGGGTGGAGTCGAATATTAAATACCCGGCGCAAGTATTAAATATAGTTTTTAGCCTTTCTGAAAACTACCGTTACATGGTAGAAGAGTGATTTTACCCCTATTTCTAACAATTTCGATAGTATGTTCAGTTATAATTAATGAGATAAACTTATATAGCTAGATTTGGGCGGTATTACGCCCACTTTCCAAAATTCTATTGTAGTGTTACTTCTTTTCAAGGGATTGTTGTTAGTATCAATTTTGAGTAAATTAGCGGCCATAAATTTCGAAACATCGAAGTTTCAAGAATTTCTGAAGTCCGATTTCAATCATTTTTACCGTTTTGGTTTTGTGTGGTAAGCGAAATAATCGTACCAAGTTTGGTACAAATTGATCGAACGGTTACCGAAATATACACCCTTGGTCACAAGTGGGCGGGGCCACGCCCATTTTCCAAAATTTTATCATAAACGTGTTTTTCCTAAAGAATTATTGCAAAAATCAATTTTGAATAAATTTTGTTCTGTATTTCCTGATTTATCGAAGATTTCGTGTTTCTATAAATTACTGTTATATGGGATGTGGGCGTGGTTATTGTCCGGTTATAAAAATTTTCAGCAGTTTGGGAGGAACTTGTGTAGCGGTTACCAAGATATACACATGTAATCATAAGTGGGCGTGGCTACGCCCATTTTCCAAAAATTTATAATACTCTTTTTTTACGTCTAAAAGTCATTGTAAATATCAATTTTCAGTGAATAACCTTCAGTAGTTACTAAAATATCGCAGTTTTCGTATTTATGAAAACAAACATTATATGGGAAGTGGGCGTGGGTACGGTCCAATTTCGCCCATTTTCAATACCAACCTACTTTGGATAAAGGGCAATTTACACACCAAATTTCGTTGAGATATCTCAATTTTTGCTCGAGTTATCGTGTACACGGTCGGACAGACAGACATGGCTTAATCGATTTCTCTTTTCATTCTGATCATTTATGTATACATTTGTCTATATATATCTCGATTCGTTTTGGCTGTTACAAACAGCCGTTATGTGAACAAAGTTATAATACCCTTGTGCACAAGTGTGCTCGGGTATACAAATTTCTTATGGTATCTATCTATCACTTTAAGTAGAAATACGGCCTTGAATTTTTAAGAGTGTAAATATATACTGGACTTTCGGTTTTTTAGTTGTGTGGCTAGAAATTCATTAATATTTACTCAAAATTGCAGTATGGCCCGTTAGCAAAAAATTGGTTTTCTGTAAAATTTTAGGAAAATGGGCGCTGCACCGCCCACTTACATCCCTCCACTGCTGGAGTCCACCGACACTTTTCGACCGCTTCTACACCGACTTTTAGCTACTCTATTAAACCGTGGAAGTGCGCAGGGTAGTGCAGAGTCGAACCAGTCGGAAGCAGAATTGCGAAAAACTACGAAAGGGGGCGTCCATAAATCACGTAAGTAACTACTTAAGTAACTCCTGGTAGTAAAGAGAGATCCGATGGTGACAACCGCCTAGCCTTCCTTCCTTTCCCTATACATATCTATGCCGTTCAATTAAAGTAGCTTAAGTGACTTTAGAAAGTTTGACTTTGAAGTAAAAAATAATCAGTTTCTCTTGAAAATTTTTATATTTTTATAAGCTTCTATTAAAGGAGTATCTGAACTACACCTTAGGCCAGTTAAACTTTAAAATATTGTCATCATCTCAGACAACTTTTCACAAACCCCCTACTTCAGACTTTGACTGAAGAATGTCCTATTTCAGAATTTTATTGAAAAGCACCCAATCCCGGAATCTGGCTGAAAACGCCCTATCTCAAATGAAAATGTATTCAAAATGGTCTGAGATAGGGCGTTCTTCAATAAAATTCTGAGATAGAGCGTTCTTCAGCCAATTTCTGAAATAGGGCGTTGTTGAGAAATTTTCTGAGATAGGGCATTTTCGAACTGGTTGCCGAGATAGGTCAATCTTCCACTTAGCCATAGATATAGTAGTATAAAGCAAAGTCGAGATTTATGACCAGGCTAATCTCGAATGCTCTGAACGAATTTTAACGTTATTTTTTAATATCATCTGTAACGATAGGCGTATTATCTTTCTTGTCTTCTTCATTGGCTCTGTAACCGTCCAAGCGACTTTGGGCGAGTTCAGCAATGCACTCCAGTCGCTTCTTTTCTGTGCCAACTGACGCCAATTGGAAAGGCCAAGTGCAGCCAAGTCCTTCTACACTGGATTTGCCAGGTCAAAAAGTCACACTGATTAAACCTTGTAACCTAGCCGGGTCGCCTTTCTTGTGAATTGGGCAAAGCACACTCCGGAGCGCATAGAAGAGATCCTTGGACGTTTCGTGCTTCTCTTCCGTCGGAATGTTTGCGCAGGTGAGCGAGACATTTAATAATCTCGTTTTGGTGAGGATTATGCCTAGTCGGTCGTCCACCGGGATGAACGATAGTACTAGACAAATCCAACACCGAGTTTGCGCTGCTTTACGTGGCAGGTGTATAAGAAGTCGCAAGGCCCTAGACATTAATTGCCTTGCCCCATCCAACGCATTTATTTGATGACGGTGATTACAGATTCGTCCTTACGAGGACATCAACCAGCCGGGCAGAGGCACCGTTCCCATTAAGAGCCCGGATATTCCAAGTGCGAGCCCTCAAATCGTAGTCTTTAAACGTTTGCCGTGGTCGTAATCAAAAGGCTTTCTCATCCGAGGTTTTGTGACTCACAACCCACTGCTGGAAGGGGTGGTTTCTTAGCCGAATACCTACTGAATATGTCGGAGTGTCTTTTTCTGCCGTGACCCAAGGCTTCACTCGGATTGTTCACCGCACCGCACATGGGCTCCTCACGTTGCCTAGATTGCGCGGACGAGGACGCAAGGTTCGGTATTAGTATAGCCGTCAAACTCACGTTGCCCATATTGCGCGGACGAGGACGCAAGGTCCGCGATTGAGTATAGCTGTCAAACTGTAGTTGCATACCCAGAATAACGGGTATACCCAAGTGCATTGTTTATATCTAATACTAAGAATTTCTATAGATGTTAAATAATGTATTATTAACCGGGCACGGTTGCCAGATTTTTAAAAATCAGGTACCAAGTGAAGGGATATGGTCTCGAGATGTGTTTTTATTGATTTATCGGGCTACTACCTATTTAAAAATTACTACCTTACATTTATCTAATACGTGAAGGCATTTTTGGTTAATAATATCAGATTTGCACAGTTCATTCAATTAAAAAAAAGAAGGAGTCCAATGAAAGGATTTGGCTTCCAGAGGTGTAGTATGTATTATTTTTTTGAATAGCGTTGCCACGTGTTTAAAAATTATAAGATCCTCACCCTTAATAGATAACTCCAACAAGTACGAAGATATCGTTTTTTTTTTTTAAATAAAACAAGGAAGAAAGTCTAAGTTCGGGCGGACATTAAATACCCGGCGTAATTATTAAATATATGTTTTTCACCTTTCCGAAAACTACCGCTACATGGTAAGCGTTTTGTCCCTATTTTAAACATATTCGATAGAATGTTCAGTAGGCTGGGTCGATTTTGTATGGGGGAAAATAAAAGGCATTTGACCGTATTGTAATAGTAATATTATGATGTCTTAGCTCTAAGCCAATAGCTATTGGCCACGAAAGATTAATTTAAAACTTATCTTTAGCACGCGCAATTGAATCAAAGTGTATGAATTTTGAAAGTGAAACTTAAGGACAAATACACCTGCCAAAAATGAGCCCAACAGGTGCATCCAAAGTCGAGTAATGGCAAATTCAGTTCCCTGCAATATGTTCTCATCTATTTCTATTTTACTGTATTGTGGCGAATACTGCGGCAACGCGAAGCGAACTACGAGAAATAGGCAGAATGTTCGAGGAATGACGTAGAAATTTTTAGTAACAATATATAAAATTAAAACCAACCAAGTAAGAAAGTCTAAGTTCGGGCGGAGCCGAACATTAAATACCCGGCGCAAATATTAAATATATGTTTTTTCACCTTTCCGAAACCTACCGCTAGATGGTAAGCCGGGGTGTATCAATTTTGAGTAAATTAGCGTCCTTCAATTTCGAAATATTGAAGTTTCAAGCATTTCTGAAATTTACCGTTATATGAAAAGCGGCCGTAATTTTAGTCCGATTTCAATAATTTTCAACGTTTTGCTTATATGTGGCAAGCACAATAACCACACCGAGTTTGGTACAAATTGGTAGAACGGTTACCGATATACATATATGTGATCATAAGTGGGCGGTGCCACGCCCATTTTCCAAAATTTTACCATAAACGTATTTCTTGGTAAAGAATTGTTGCAAGCATCAATTTTGAATAAATTAGCTTCAATATTTACTGATTTATCGAAGATTTTGTATTTCTCTAAATTACCGTTATATGGGATGTGGGCGTGGTTATTGTCCGATTTTAAAAATTTTCGGCGATTTTTTATGCTGTACCAAGGCCAACAACTGTGCCAAGTTTGGAAGAAATTGGTGCAGCGGTTCCTAAGACATACACATGTAACCATAAGCGGGCGTGGCTACGCCCATTTTCCATAAATTTATAATATTCTTATTTTTCGTCTAAAAATTATTGTAAATATCAATTTTGAGTGAATTATCTTCAATAGTTACTAAAATATCGCAGTTTTCGTATTTCTGGAAATTACCGTTATATGGGAAGTGGGCGTGGTTATTGTCCGATTTTTTAAATTTTCGGCCATTTAGTATGATGTATCCAGGTTGCCGATTTTATATTAAAGGACACGTTATTTATTGAAACAAAACTTGTTTTAATTTCATTTAACAGCTTCCACAAGGTCCTTTGAGTTGCATTTTCTTCTAACGCTGCATGCAGTTATAGATGCTGCCTCCTTAAACTTTGGAGTATATCAAATTATCCTTCTTCTTTTTTCTTAAAAAAGCCAGTCTGTAATCAAAACTTGATTGTACTGACTGGAAATTTCAGTATTTTTTTTATACATCAATAAATTATTTAAAGTTGAAAATCTCTCCATTTTGTTCAGACAAAATTTTTCACAAACAATATAAATAGTCTGTTCCAATAGCAGTCCGGTTTACAGGATTTAGTCAAAATTTACAGGAAGTCGTTCCTATTGACATAAAACCTATAAGTGGGAACACTGTTGAGAGAGTAACTGAGCAACTGTTCCTAGTCAGAAGGTACAGGATTTAGTCCGGAGTTTTTTTTCCTGTAAGTTCATTTAAAGTGTCAAACGATCAGCTGATTTGCATCTGCAAACGAAAATAGAAAGCGGTGTAAGCAAAGAACCTTATATTTGTAAAAATATGGAAGTAAACAACGAAATATTTCAATATATATAGTTAGTGATATTTCAGCCAAATCAGTGTTGTACAAATGACATGTAAACAAACCGACTGACGTGTTTACAGGAAATAGTGCTTTTTGCGTTCCCGCGCACTTCTACATCTGTTCTCCTTTGAGAGAGTAAAATTATAGTTTGACAGTTCCACAGGTTTTAGTCCGAAGTTGAAAGGAACAGACTAAAAAAATGTATCAGCTGTCAAACACTAATTGTTTCAAGCTAATTGAATGTGTGTGAACACCCAACTCAGTGTCGCAACTTAAAGCTTAATTGCCTCAGCTAATTGTTTGAACATACATACTCTTACAAACTGTTGAGAATATAATGGGGCGTATTCATAGTCAAAATAAAGCCGACACTGAAGGTAGTTTCAGCATTTTGACGAGTTTAACGTGGAGTTAAAGTACATATATCTTTGATACTTAGATACTTAAAAACAAAATTAGAGATACATTTGATCCATTTCTTGTTTTTTTTCTCTACGATATATTTTTTCACTGATCACACTGATCAGCACCACCAACCAACCTTACCAGCAATTAGTATTGCTGCTTGTACGAAGCAAGTTCTCAGTCGTCAGATTTCTGGGTGACTGCTCTATTACCTCCAGGCTAACGTCGTTTAACGCTCCTTCTATGCCCAGAAAGACCGCCAACGTATACAGTTTTTTTTTCTAGCGAAGACTCTACATTGTGTATAGCCTCATGGAGCGCAGATTCTGTAGAGCGTCCTTTTAGGTAGGCAGAAAATTCTCCTATGCCTAATTTTGAACGCATGTGCACGTCCAGTAGGGGCTCGAAAGTTTTCAGTACAAAGACGAGAGACTGGTGGGTCTGAGGTCCTTAGACATCGTATGCCCTTTCTTTCCTACCTTGGGAATGAAACCTACTTTAACATTTTTATAAGTAGACAGAACATAGTTGAGCATCATACATGCTTTGAAAATTCTTTCCAGACATGAAGTAGGCGCTCATACATGTGAAGTAACAAGTTTTCTATTTCTACGTACAAAATTGTTTGTATAAATTTTTAAATTTCCAAAAATTCTACTTTGTGTATTTCAAAAGCTCCTACAAACGAATTAAAAAGCTCTACAAAAAAATGTATGCCCATAGAAAACTTGCTACTTCATGTGTATGAGCGTCTGGTATTTGGAAATAAAAATATCGTTTCGTAAAAATAAACAAAAAATCCGGATATCCAAATAATTGCACAAACGAATATTATCCGGATATCCATACTATCCGGATTTTATCCGTGTAAACGGATAATCCGCATGGATATCCGGATAATCGAATATGCGGATCGTCCCAGCCCTAGTAGGAAGAGAAGCTGTTAATTGCCGACGCAATTTTCTCCCGCGTGATAATTTGGTGAACGACATTTATGGATGGTTCCGCTAGATTTCTATCTACCGTTGAGATCTGATTTAGGTTACAGCCTGAAAAATGAGTACGAAGAAGAAATTATAATGTCTCCTTAGAACTATTGGTCCACACTGCATCTGCCTCTTTAGGAAGGAAGAGCTGCTATGTTCCTTGAATATGATCCTACTCATACTGGCGGATTCTTTCGTTGATTATATAGAAGAGCAGAAATCTACCCGGATTCCTGTTTTGCTCTGCGAATTGGCTTTTTTTGAATTCTCAAGCTGTCCTTATAAGGCTGCCCGCCAGTTTGTTCTCTTTGAATTACGAAAAGGAAGGGTCAATTTCGGGCTAATTAGGATTTCCAGACTTTTTTCCGCGTAATTAGTACCTTAGACTTTATCATGCTATAAAAGTCAGTACTTTTCAGTAAACTTTTATTCAAAGAAAAATTATGAATTAAAGTAAAGAAAATACTTAAAAACGCTAGAGTACTTGTTTTAAAGAATACTGTGGTATATGAATAAAATATAGTTGACAAAAAATATAAAACGTTATTCATTTTAACGTGAGTTTACACATTAGCATGTCCGACGACTGGAATTTAAGTGTGCTCTGCCCAATCCACAGGAAAGATGACCCCGCCATTCGAGCCAACTACCGCGGGATTAGCCTTCTAAGCATAGGTTACAAGGTATTACCGAGCATATGGTATGAAAGACTGAAGCCCACCGTCAACGAACTGACTGGACCTTATCTGTGTGGCTTTGGACCTGGCAAATCCACCATAGACCAGGTTTTCACAATACGCCAAAACTTGAAATAGTCACCGGAGAGAAAGATCGACACTCACACCTGTTTGTCGGCTTCAAAGCCGCTTTTGACCACATTGCTGCCTTTATTTCGGGATGTCTGAATTTGGCATCCCCGCTAAATTGATACGGCTGTGTAAAATGACGTTGAGCTGTACCACCTGCGCCGTTAGAATTGGGAAGGACCTCCCCAAGCTGTTTTCTACCAATCAGGGTTTCAGACAGGGCAACTCCCTTTCACTTGGTTTCTTTAATCTGATGTTGGAGAATATAATAAGAGTTGCAGAACTGAACCGCACAGGAACAATTTTTCACGAGAGCGTCCAATTGCTGGCGTACGCCGATGTCATCGACATGATCGGTAGTAAAGTCTGCGTACACCATGTCTTTTTTAAATATTCACAGTATATTGAGAATTAAAATTTGTTTGTTATTATTTTGTAAAAAAATGAGCATGCTTAAAACAAAATAATATAAACCGTGTTTTCAAACTTTATACAAAACAAAGTTAAATTTTAGTGCAGTAAACTGTAATCTTGCATCTTAAACGAAAATATTTAAATAGGAGAATACCTTCATGTCGTGCGTAGAAAGAGTTATAAAAAATCAGCGCGATTAATTATTCTGAAATTTAAGGGGTATAGAACTGCATATTTATAAACTCTGATTTAAAATACTGAAGTTTTTATAACAGTTTCTAGAATTCTAATGAATTTCTAACACAGTTAGGAATGTGAATTTATTTGTTTATGTTATAATACGTATGAGCCATCCTTGAATAAAAAATTTACGAAAAATATTTAGCATGAAAACCATTGCGAATATTCAAAATTCTATATACTCTTAATTCGATGCCGGAGAGTCTATGTATTACGTTTCACTAAATTTAATACAATTTAGCGCTGAGTTATCACAAATAAGCACTCAATATATCACCGTTTTTCTCATTTTTTGAAACGACTTAGTTTAGATTTTTAATTATAAGTATCCCAGAAATACCCATTATACGTAACAAATATAAATTCTTTTTAAGAACAACGGTTTTAGAAAATGGAGGAATAAATGACACTTTATGTTCCTAATTTTAAAGCACAGTTTGCCTCAAAAAGTAAATTAAACATAAAATGAAGTACATATTTTTAATTTACAAAATTGTATGCGTGCTTATTAAAGAAGAGGCTCTATACTATACTTCTTAGAACCAGCTCAAAACTAACCAAATTTTTTCTAGCCCGGAGGTAACCCTTTTTGAACTATCTAGGAACTGTTGTTATATGAACTGTCTCAGAGGCATCTAAGCCAGAGTCAGCTCAGCACAAGTTCAAAAGTTCTGCAGAGGGTGACAATTGTCACTTCGTAGGACATCACCATGTTAAAAAAGACAGTTGAAAGCATTGAGTTGGGCTAGATCCTGAACCTGTTTGGTCCACCAATACATACGCGTACAGCGGAAATTTTGTCTACCTAACATTCGCGAACGCGAACTATCTGGACTGGTTTTATGCTTCTCGTTAGCGAAGGAGAATCAATAGAGAATATTTGATACGTTCACCTTCGCGTTCGCGTACGAAGGTGAGTGAATATTTCCGAACCCTGCCAAGAAGGAGGCAAGCTGCGCTTACCGGGGGGAGAATGTTGCCGATAAAACAAATTGCGTAGAGTAGCCGCTCAAATGCTTCTATCCTCACCTGCGTGCACATGGTAATTAAACTTAAGTCAACTTAACTTAAGGAATTAAGGCAAAAACTTGAAACTGAATTTGAATGTAATAAATAAAAATGTGAATTGAATTTGTAAGCATTTAAGATTTTTAAAGTTCGCTAGAACACTTAATCGCTCACTTTAATGTTCACTGTATTGTGGGCTGTGTTCACTCTTTACGTAATCTAACAAGAAAGTCTAAGTTCGGGCGGAGCCGAACATTAAATACCCGGCGCAAATATTAACTATATGTTTTCCACCTTTCCGAAAACTACCACCGCTACATGGTAAGCCGGGGTGTATTAATTTTGAGTAAATTAGCGTCCTTGAACTTCGAAATATTGAAGTTTCAAGCACTTCTGAAATTTACCGTTATATGAAACGCGGCCGTGATTTTAGTCCAATTTCAATAATTTTCAATGCTTTGTTTTTATGTGGAAAGCCGAGTTTGGTACAAATTGGTACGACGGTGCCACGGCCTTTTTCCAAAATTTTACCATAAATGTATTTCTTTGTAAAGAATTGTTGCATGCATCAATTTTGAATAAATTAGCTTTAATATTTACTGATTTATCGAACATTTCGTATTTCTCTAAGTTACCGTTATATGGGATGTGGTTATTGTCCGATTTTTTAAATTTTCGGACATTTGGTATTTCTGCAAAGGCCAACAACTGTGCCAAGTTTGGAAGAAATTGGTGCAGCGGTTCCTAAGATATACACATGTAACCACAAGTGGGCGTGGCTACGCCCATTTTCCAAAAATTTA
>NW_016157560.1:215535-215717 GCF_001687245.7 Rhagoletis zephyria
CAGTAGTTACTAAAATATCGCAGTTTTCGTATTTCCGAAAATTACCGTTATATGGGAAGTTGGCGTGGTTATTCTCCGATTTTTTAAATTTTCGGCCGTTTAGTATGCTGTGTCAAGACCAACAAGTGTGCCAAGTTTGGAAGAAAATTGGTGCAGCGGTTACCAAGATATACACATGTAAC
>NW_016157560.1:215797-215874 GCF_001687245.7 Rhagoletis zephyria
AATTTTGAATAAATTAGCTTTAATATTTACTGATTTATCGAACATTTCGTATTTCTCTAAATTACCGTTATATGGGA
>NW_016157560.1:215899-227437 GCF_001687245.7 Rhagoletis zephyria
TTTGGAAGAAATTGGTGCAGCGGTTACCAAGATATACACATGTAACCATAAGTGGGCGTGGCTACGCCCATTTTCCAAAAATTTATAATATTCTTATTTTTCGTCTGAAATGTTTTGTAAATATCAATTTTGAGTGAATAATCTTCAGTAGTTACTAAAATATCGCAGTTTTCGTATTTCCGAAAATTACCGTTATATGGGAAGTTGGCGTGGTTATTCTCCGATTTTTTAAATTTTCGGCCGTTTAGTATGCTGTGTCAAGACCAACAAGTGTGCCAAGTTTGGAAGAAAATTGGTGCAGCGGTTACCAAGATATACACATGTAACCATAAGTGGGCGTGGCTACGCCCATTTTCCAAAAATTTATAATATTCTTATTTTTCGTCTGAAAATTATTGTAAATATCAATTTTGAGTGAATTATCTTCAGTAGTTACTAAAATATCGCATTTTCGTATTTCTGGAAATTACCGTTATATGAGAAGTGGGCGTGGTTACAGTCCGATTTCGCCCATTTCGATACCAACCTACCTTGGATTAAGGGAAACCTACATACCAAATTTCGTTGAGATATCTCAATTTTTGCTCGAGTTATCGTGTACACGGACGGACGGACATGGCTTAATCGATTTATTTTTTCATCCTGATCATTTATGTATACATTTGTCTATATCTATCTTGATTGGTTTTGGCTGTTACAAACAACCGTTATGTGAACAAACTTAATATGCCCTTGTGCACAAGTGCGCTCGGGTATAAAAAACGTGAGAGCAAAGCAGCCGATGTACTGGGTCAATTTCTATAATTCAAGTTTTAAATTGACATATTTCTACCACAGTAGGACACAGTGGTATTTTTAAAATGAAATTTTAATAATAAGTATGTTTATTTAAAGTATTAAGTTGATCAACAATACCACGCATTGATAGACCGTTTGCCTTTCACCCGTTTGTGTTTAGAGAGCATCAACAACCCCATACGTGTTTCTCTATATTCTCTTCTCTTTTTATTATTACCTCCCTTTTATTAACTCGGGATGTAACTATGTAATATTGATAGCGAGGTTTTAGTTTTTTAAACTATAATTTTATTATACTCTGCTAGCACAGCGCAAAAATGAAAAAAGAACCTTCGTCAGCTTCAGGCATGCGCTGCGCCCAAAGCGAAATTTATGTATGTATGTACGAGCAGCGCTGCGTTCAAAACAAACAAACACTGTATATCGTGTATTTCGTTTGGCAACTGTTTTCGTTTTTTTTTTTTGCTTCAAAATACTGCTGGCTGCGATATCGGCACATGCTCACTGTAAGCTTCTTGGTGTGGCATACATACATACATTGATCTTCAGCTTTTCCTTTATCTTATCTTACTTCTTACTTAATATTATAAATGTGAAAGTTTGTATGTTTGGATGTTTGGGAAATCATCACGCGGAAACGACTGAACGGATTTGCATGAAATTTGGTACGCAGATAGCTCATGGGCCAGATTGATTAATAGGCTATTTTTTTAAGAGTTGCCACCTGTTAAAAAGTTTAACTTATTTAATATGCGGGAACGACTGAATGGATTTGCATGAAAATTTGCACACAGATAGCTTATGACCTAGATTGGAAAATAGGCTACTTTTCTTAAGAGTTGCCACCTGTTAAAATAGTTCCATTAAATTAATACGCGGAAACGACTGAATGGATTTGCATGAAATTTTGCAAGCAGATAGCTTATGGCCTACAGTGGAAAAAAGGCGAATTTTTTGGAAGAGTTGCCACCTGTTAAAAAAGTTTAATTAAATTAATACGCGGAAACGACTAAACGCAGTTGCATGAAATTTTGCGCACAGATATCTTATGACCTAGGTTAGAAAGTAAGCCACTTTTTTAGGAGTTGCCACTTGTTAGAAATGTTTAATTTAATTAATACGCGGAAATGAGTGAACTGATTTGCATGGAAGTTTTCACACAGATAGCTTATGAGCTAGGTTGAAAAATAGGCTACTTTTTTTAAGAGTTACCACCTGCTAAAAAAGTTTAATTAAATTAATACGCGGAAACGACTGAACAGATTTGCATGACATTTCGCACAGAAATAGCTTATGACCTATGTTGGAAAATAGGCTACTATTTTAAGAGTTATCACGTATTAGGAAAATTTTATTAAATTAAATTGCAAAATATATGATTTGTAAAAGTAACTAATAAAATGTTAAAAAACGGCGATTTTTGTGAAAGTGTTAGCAAATTTCAGGGCATCAAAAGCTTTTAAAGCGTTGTTTACCTTTACTTGAGAATTGTCAAAATCGGCAAATCCCAAGGGGTTTCTGGAACGTGCCACATTTGTTCGCTACATCGTGATGTGATAAAAAGAAAAACTGGCAGCACTCCGCAAGGTTGCAGAAATCTTTCAAAATATGTTTGAAAAATATCTTGATATGGAGGGAACTGCTTTACACGTTCAAGAAAAAAAAAATTGCCAAAACTCAACGCAATTTTTAACAACTTCAATATTGTACTTTGTTATACTAAAATTATTATTTTTTTATTCTAATTAACCCTCTAGTAGGCATAACCGCCTCCAGACGGTCGTTAACTAAACACCTTTTTAGTTCACCTATAATAATTTTTTTCTATATTCGTAAGGCACGATCTTTAGGCAAAAATCGTACCCTTACGGCGAAGTAAATTTTAATCCGTTATGTCAATCCGTTTTATTTTAATCGGCAGTTGAATTACAGATTTTGAAAACACGGTGAAAATTAATTATTTCTTGCTATTTAGTAATTTCGTAATTAAAGAAATTTTTTCTTTTGAAAAATTTTTCGATATAAAAAAATTTGTTGGATTTCGTTGATAAAAGCACCGTATTTTGATATAAGTTTTATAATTAAGTCACCATTCGAAATGGAGAAAATTGCTTTCGAACACAGACCGTCTACAGACCGGCTTGCTGACATATAAAACCCCAGTTTTGCATTTTTGACCGTCTGCAGACGGCATCGCCGGTTCGTAGGTCAACATTGTGTAAGAGAAAGCTGATAATATGTGTAAGTATATCGGTGAGCCCGTTTCCAGACGGTCTTGGTTTTACTCCCCTGTAGGAAAAAGTTACTGTCACATATCGAAATCGACATCAGTTTTGGATTTCTCGTGCTAAAATCACCCATTCCTGAATTTTTCAACTCATAAAAAAATTGGCCTACTAGAGGGTTAAAATGTTTGCAATTTATCTGAAACCTTCTAGAATATTTTTAATTTTTGTACAAAGTTTGATCCAAAACCTGAGATCTACCACATTTTTTTGAAATCTACCACATTTTTTTCCAGATTCTTCCCCACAAATTTTTTTTAAGTCCGATCACTGGTTTCATCGTTTGTTTTAAGGAAATTCTTACAACCATATACATATGTATTATTTACGCTAGTGTATGTATGTATAACACAACAACCATCGAGTAAATTTTTATTCGTGTCAAACTGAAACTTTTTTTCCAATAATAAACGGTTAGCTGATTCCAGTCGACAGCAAGTTCACAAAATTAATTGAAAATTTGTATCAACCAAAGCATTGTTTATATTTTCTCAACAATGATTTTATTTAACTAACAATATTGTCCAATCAAGGCAGTCGTTTTGTAATTATTAACAAATATACATTTGCCCCAACTAGAAGTCTGAAGTAAATTGCAGACTTTCGTGAACTAGATATTTATTTCGCCATATCCAACTATGCCACTTGGTCACTATAACCAGATCTGGTAATTATAACTAAACCTTTTTCTGGGTGTAGAATAGGTCTTGCGTGTCGGTATGGCTGCCATGCTTAAATGTTGTAGTTGTAATTTTTAGAGGTTCACAAAAACGCTTTTTCCAGGAGAAATAAAGAAGCGATTTCCAAGAAGAATACAGTGTTTTAAATTAAAACTCCAAACCTGTCGATAGATCACTTTTTGTAAGTAATCAGTTCGGTTTCTGTCGAAGAAACAACGTTAAATATTGGCTTATTTTGGGGAAAATTTTGAGCCTTTAAAGTACTCTGAGAACTTGGGTTTTGCAGATTTTCAGAATATAAGTTCTTCTGAGTAGTAGAAATATTATTGTGTACAAATTTTATATAAACTCGACAATAATTGAGCATTTTAAGGCAAACAATTGTTTTATTACAAAAATGCTCGAAAACCATTCGAATGATTTTGCTTCTTTTTTTTAAGTAAAAAATTCATGTTTTTCCCTTTCGTTTGGCATATGGGAAGTATTGGTTGATATCTTGTAAGTATCTTTATTTGATTCAAATATATGGGCATAAATGATTTTCCATACAAAATCACTTCGTTATCATTTGGCAAACACATGCATGCGCTGGAAGTGAGAGGAGACAAAAAGTATGTACATACTATAATTTATATTCTTTTAAATTATTTGAAATGGGGTCTACGGGATATTTATTTTTAGCAAAAATTTCAAATAAGTTACAGTCATTTTGATTGCTTGTCGAGCCTCGTCGGGCAATATTCTTTAATAGGGATATATTTTGGATTCTTGCCTATCGTCGTATTTGACCGATTTAGGCAGCAAAAATTATTTTTAAAAAATCTTAACTCAAAATGTTTAGAAACGACGTGTTACGATATTTAAAACGGTAAATGTTTAAAATCAAGTAAATAGAGTGTGAGGATGTCTAAGTATTCCACCAAAACAACGAAAATAAAGCTGCTTAAAGTTTGACATTGATACCTATGTGTTCGTATCGGCGAGTAAAAGGTTTTGATCTAGGTTAGAACATAAAAAGGTTTGCCACCTACTAATTAAATGCAATTAAGTTAAATGAATGACTAAATTACTAAATCAATCGAGATGGGTTTGAAAAGGCTTTATTTCTAAACAATATGTGGGAGGATTACCATCTGTTTAAAAATTAAAATCAACTTTAATTCAAGTGAATTATGTAACTGAAATATGTATAACAATATGGGTGTCAGACTAAAAAGTTTAATAAGGTTATAGTTTTAAACTAATTTTAACAGGGCTGCCACCTGTTTAAAAGCTAAATTCATTGTATATAATAGGTTAAATTAAATCTTAACAATATGGATATGTAACATGAAATGGTTTGCCACCTGTTAAAAAATGTAATTCAATTGATTTCAAAGAATTACTACGCTAAGTTTATCATCCAAATGGCTTTGAAAGGGCTTAAATTTGAATTATATTTAGTAGGATTGCTTCTTCTTCTTCTTATTTGGCACTACAACCGTTTGTCGGTTTGGGCCGAGACCAAAAAGCTTTTCCAATTGCTTCTCTCCTGCGCGAATTTGCGCCAGTTGGTTCTCCCGAGCGCAGACAGGTCCTTCTGCACTTGGTCCTTCCAATGCGTTCGTGGGCGCCCTTGCTTTCGTTGTCCACCCATGGGTGCGGAGTCGAAGGATCTTTTCACCGGAAGGTGGGATTGCTACCTGTTTAAAAAATCAATCTCAAAATAACATATTTTTTTATTAAATCCCTCCTCCGCCACCACCCCATCCACCCTCCCCCGCTTAACGTTGTGGAGGTCTTGACTTTCCCATCACCAGCCTTTACTCATTGAAGACATTTACAGTGCACCCTGTACATGTAAAGAAAACAGGTACAGTTCTGCAGCATTATTTTCGGTTTATTTTTCGGTAGTAGTAAGTATTTCAAATGGTCACTGCACAGCAAACGCACATTCTCAGCAGTTTTTTTTGTTTGTTTCCAAACTACGAACCTTCAAGCATAACACCCACGCAAGAATCTCAGCGCCGTTGAGTGGTGTTACATAACTTTTTGACTGTAGTTCATTCCTCTAATCCATTAAAATAAGCAAAAATACGAAATTTTTCCTTGTAGCTTTGCCGGTACCAGTTCATATTATATTTATATTAAACTATTTGGATCATATGGATTCATCCAATTTAATATAATTTAAAAAATTAACTCACGGTTTAAAGCAGTTTTTTACAACTTCGGCTTGTATTAAACACATCTAAAAACCAAATAAACAATTACCACCACGGCACTTTGACAGCGCGGTGCGAGCGAATTAAAGTAAAGAAGGATTAAAAAATAATGGAATCAAGTCAAGAATTATATTCTCTTCACCCTATATTCAGTTATAAAAGAAAAAAGTGCGTTTGGAAAATTCGACTTATGGCCGCCTAAATCGGCCAAATACCCCTCTGTGCGTCGTTTCAAGCACAAAACCGCGTATCAAGAAAATGCAAGACCTCGTATGAGAGGTTGCCAAATTTTATAGGAGAGAGTAAAACTTGTCTTATTTTACAACGGTTTTCTCTTTTATCCCTAATGATCTCTTCTTCTTATGTCTAGGTATCGATGTTTTAGTATGAATGGAAAAAGGCTTGATGCCAGGAGCTTCCGGCGAGCAAATATCTTTTTTAGCACAAATGTCAGTTACGAGGTTTTGCAGAACCCACGAAACGCGTTTTTATACTTTAAACGACGCTATAAACCTTTGTTATAAAACTGTCCGCCTACGTCTGCTTCCTGCGCTATTTGAAGTCGAAGTTTAAGATCCTTCAAAAGGGATTCCAAGCAGAAATGTTCAACGGCTAGTTAATGGAGAGTCGATTCTTGTAAAATAAAATTCTGTTAGTGTAGTCGAACATTATTTGTCAAATATCTGGTGGAAAAACTCGATATACCGCTAGTGTCTTCCTACTGTTTTCTTCATCAGTAAAAATAACTTAAAAATATAAGAAAACTAATGCAGAAAAGTGCGCTCGATACTCAAATGCTTGCGTCGGAGCTGAGTACAGAGATTTACTGAATTATATGTCCTCGAATTTCAGTGCCTCGGAAAATCTTTAGAAGGACTATGAAACTGGACATTAACACTCTCTACTCAGTTCCGACGAGAACGTATGGGTCTTTAGCACACTTTATCGCATTCTTTTTTTTATATTCTTAAGTTATTTATTTAATTTATACAGAGAAATCATAAAAATTTTGGAAACTGAAAACTCTACACAATTCGCTATCCTATGTAAATGAGAGCCAATTTGAAAAAAACGGAGGGCATATCCGGCCTCGCCGATCTAAATATGCCATACGAATGCCGTTTTTGAATTTTTCTGAAGTAGGTTTATTGTTGACTATGGTATTCGGTAGATAAATATCAGACAACAGCACGAGTTTACTCACTTCCATCTAAACAGTATGAACTCATTGCTGTGAACTCTATAAGGTTAGTGAGAAACACCGTACAAACAGTGCGATTCATAGTTAGTTTTGAAATCAATGTTTAGCTGCAGTGTACTCATTTGATTTCAAATATGGCATTCATGATTCAATAATACAAGGTTGTGTAATTTGTGACAGCTAAAATTTGACACTCCTTTATCTAGATTTGTATTTTGGAAGTAGGAGAAAGGGGAAGAATGTGATCGCCTTTTGCGAAAACGGTAGTAGAAAGGTACTACAAAAAGTACTCAAAGTATACAATTAGAAGTAAAATGTGTATTATTTATTCTATGAGAACTTGCAATATATTTGGTGTTTTAATGGAAATACTAAACAATATATAAATATGTGCATTTATGATTTAAGTTATTCATCATTTCCTGGAACCGACCGTTCAGCTATGCAAAAACGAAAACTGCAGATCAATAGAACTTTTTATGCTTATTTCAACCAAGCCAAAATTATTTGGCGCAAGTAAAAAAATCAAGACGTTCTAGAAGGTTAAAGTTCAGTTTCTAAATTTTTTAAATATTAATATCTTACGAACTGTTGGTATAAGCGATAAAAAAAACTAATGACGCCACCATAAAGATAATTAGTTTGTTTTTCAGCTGGTGTACACAATTTATAGCGTCTTGTATTTTTAAACCAAAACCACTAAAAAACGAACAAATGTAATTTTTTCTTTAAATAATCTTTTTTGAATAAAACTGCATAATTAATGGTAAAGAAATTTATATTATTTGGAAAGTACAAGTTATTAGCCCTGTTCCCGTACGCACTATCCAGTAAATCCAGTACTAATTTTACTGGTTTTTTACTGGATGTCCTTTTCGTACGCAAAAACTTGCAAGAAACTAGCAAAAGAGGGGAAATTGAGAGAGCAAAAATGACAGCTGAACTTGCAAGTTTTATTGGATTTTTTACTGGATAAATTTTTACTAGCAACTAATTGCAAACAAATTAATCAGCTGTTCATAAAACTAGCAGCTTCTTGCTGGTTTTGCGTTTTCGTACTTTCTTTCTCATGGGGAGTAAATATTGGCTTTACTCTCTGAAATTTGGTTACTGGCAAGTTACTGGATATTTTTTGCTGGAGAATACGAAAACCCAACTGTTATCTTTAATTCGATATTACATATTTTATCATGATGTACTTTTGGGTTTCAACAATTCAGTCATAATAAAAAATACAAATAAACAAAGCAAATAAACCTCTTATATCTTCGTTATTTTTTGCTGTGCCAAATAAATTTGGTATCGTTGTAATTAGCGTAAAAAGTTCTATCTATCGGCATTTTTGGTTATTTTATAGCTAAACGGTTACTATTCTACACTTGCACCCTCATTGCAAGAGTCGTATCGAATGTAAGTCGTTTTTCGAGAGTCGAATCGTATCGAAAATTTCACGTCATTGCCTAAAATTTCCATTCGACTAGTGTATTAAAACGGAAAAACTTGGCAGCACTGCGAAGTTTTCGACGATTTTCGTCGTTTACCTATTTCAGCACGACAGTAGGCAATGGCAATGTTGTCGGGTCGTACAATTTAGCCTAATTTACGTCTTGCGCAATGAGGCTGTTGTTCTAGAAAATTACGCAAACGAAGGTGATGCCAACGAATATTTAGTATGACGAATTTTGGGTTTTACTACTAATATCACTAGAAACTGTAGCGCAAGCAACATTCTGCACAAGTAAAGGAGCCGATTTTATGTGTGGGAGCGAGAAGACTGTTTTATTACAAAACTTTTCTATTATTGAATCATGTATGGCATTGATATACTCTTTCCAAATCAAGTCAAGCGAGTAAAAAATGCTGTTATGAAAAGCAAGTCGAGCAATCGAATGACACCCATTGACTTATAACAATTAGTAGAGAATACGACAATTTTGNTTATGCCATGCACTTGTTTTTCGAATCAAGCACTTGTTATTTGAATCGAGCACTTGATAGTGTGAATTACTCACTCAACCGACAATGTTTTTTCAATGATATGTTATGTTTGGAAATAAATGAGTGCGAGTGTGTGCAGATGTGAAAATAAAGCGAGTGACTTAAAATGTAATTTGAGTGTATCCATGCAGCTCTCTTATAAATATGTCACGAAAATTTAATTTTCATTTCATTTATTATCAAAATGGTGATATTAGTACAGTAAGAATTGCCTTCTTTTTTAGTACAACAAATATAGGTACAAAATACAATGGAACTTACACTGAATATGAGACAACAGAACTAAACCAACAATCCAATGTTAAAAATTAAAACAAAATGTAATTACAACTGAACTTAGTTTTAATCTTAAATTAAATTATAGCTAAATTAAATAAAATTAATCTAATTTTGATGACCTGTTTAAGTCGCTTGAAAAATGAGAATATAAGATAGCTTTGTAGTTACTTTTATTTAATTTTCCTCTTACTGCAGTTGGAATGGAGTTCCAACTTCTAATAGTATTAATGAAAAACAGTCTAGTCGATGTTGCAAAGTTAAAATTAGATAGAATGAGGTCTCTTGTGCGCCCGGACTTTGGAAATATCAGTTTGTCGTAAAGATAAGAACGCGTCTTGGCGTTCATTAGCCGGTATATAAAACTGCAAGTCCTGGCTAGTTGGCAATTGTAAATTTCACACCCTAACCGACTTGTTTTCCACTCCGATATGTGATGAAATTTCTTCAAGCCGTAAACATATCATGTGATATTATTGAATAGTACCTACAGCGAGCCGAGAGAGAGTCTAGTTTAGTTTTAAAAAAGTATCTATACTAGTACTCATTTAGAATACTCTAAAGAATAATCGATGCCAGTACTCACATTTGTAAAAAAGTATCGATAATACTCGTACTTCCAAGAAATTTTAATGCAAACGCAAAAGGTGAAGAAAAATCAGATTGCTTTGTTTTTATGACCTCTTCCTATTTGTAAATTGAATAGGCATTGCCCTTAACAACAAGCATTACTAACAGAGTTTTTGAAATAAACTTCCAATAAGTTTACTTCTACAAGCGTAAAATAAATATTTATAGCAAAAAGCTTATTTAAAGTTTTTAAAAGCAAATATTTTATATAAGTGTTTGACGCGTATATTTATAAATCACTTTATTTTGAAAATTAAATTGCAATGTAGAAAACAAGAAATTAATCTGGTAAATTAGGTGGCCAGAATTTTTTAACATTCCTGGAGGGAAAATTCTCCACATTGAAAACACAAAAAAATTTTTATATTTATTTTAACACATAAATAACAAATAAATTACCAATTCAAAGTTTCTCTAAACACAAGTCAAACAAGTTAATAGTACACTGCGTTGCATAATTATAAGACCGACACATATTAACAAGTTTTGACTATTTCTTTTTAAATTATTTAATTGTAATAGTAAGTATTACTTCCCAAAGAAATTGCTTTTGTCCTTCATCTTTCGTCAAAGTTCGATTATAATTTTGTATCAACGCTATATCTCGTTCTCATTTTTTAGAGAATTTAATGCCCTACAAGANTTTCTCTAAACACAAGTCAAACAAGTTAATAGTACACTGCGTTGCATAATCATAAGTCCGACACATATTAACAAGTTTTGACTATTTCTTTTTAAATTATTTAATTGTAATAGTAAGTATTACTTCCCAAAGAAATTGCTTTTGTCCTTCATCTTTCGTCAAAGTTCGATTATAATTTTGTATCAACGCTATATCTCGTTCTCATTTTTTAGAGAATTTAATGCCCTACAAGAATATAGGTGTGTACTCGTATTGAGAGGACAAAATTCTCCAGCAGCAAAAGTTCTGAGAATTTAGCAGCATTCGCTCTCAAAGAGACGAAATATCAACAGAAGTACGAGAACGCAAAATTTGCAAAAACTTGCAACCTTCCAAACAGCTGATCACTTGCACAGTTGCCACTGGTTTATTTTTTGTTTGGTACATTTTCCCCCGATTTGGCATTTTATACAATTGAATAGTTTTCGATAAGAAAAACCTTTTTATACCCGAGCGCACTTGTGCACAAGGGTATATTAATTTTGTTCACATAACGGTTGTTTGTAACAGATAAAACGAATCGAGATAGATATAGACAAATGTATACATAAACAAGTAAGAAAGTCTAAGTTCGGGCGGAGCCGAACATTAAATACCCGGCGCAAGTATTAAATATGTTTTTTCACCTTTCCGAAACCTTCCGCTAGATGGTAAGCCGGGGTGTATCAATTTTGAGTAAATTAGCGTCCTTCAATTTCGAAATATTGAAGTTTCAAGCATTTCTGAAATTTACCGTTATATGAGAAGCGGCCGTTATTTTAGTCCGATTTCAATAATTTTCAAC
>NW_016157560.1:228364-248458 GCF_001687245.7 Rhagoletis zephyria
TATTTCGAAATTGAAGGACGCTAATTTACTCAAAATTGATACACCTCGGCTTACCATCTAGCGGAAGGTTTCGGAAGGGTGAAAAAACATATATTTAATACTTGCGCCGGGTATTTAATGTTCGGATTCCGCCCGAACTTAGACTTTCTTACTTGTTAAAATACAAATTAATTTTATCGGAATGAATAAGTTATTTTTCTCATAATTAATTGTGATATCACATGGTGACGCATTCAAAAACAAGAGTATCTCCTCCAAACACCCATCATTGATCCAAAAACTATGTAATAGATATAGCTACAGATGTAGCTTTAAAATTATAAAATTTTCATTTCAACAATCAACTTACACTGAGGGGAAAAATATTAAAATCAAATAGAAACGTAATTGATCTTACTATAAATGTCAACGAAAGTACTGTATATTGGTAAATATTCAATTCAATTACGCGCATATTAAAATGACCGCGTTCGTACTGAAAAAGCATCCGTAAAGTGAATAATCAAGACAAAAACTAAAAAAAAAAATTATTTCCATGTTGCCTGCAGTGGAATTCGAACCCAACCATTTCCGGATATCAACAACTTGTGGCAAGCATCTTTGAGCACTCAGCTACACCCAGACATATAAATTTGTTTTCAAATGTTGAATATCCATCAACACCACATCACGCGATTTGTACTATGTATGTACATATGTGTTTGTTGTCACCGGCAACCATAGTCAGCACATACTAAAGTAAACAAACTGGAGATTAATAGCAAACTAGCGAAAAATAAACACAACAAACGTTGTGCATATTAAATTTACTAAATTTTTCGTTTTGCACTAACATTCATAATAAAATTTGCAATAAACAACTCAAAAAGGCCATATTTTCTTTTGTTTATTTACAAACATGTGATTGTGATCAGCTGATTTTCTTACTTGCAAGTTTTAGCTGGGAAAAATTTTTCCAGCAGAAATTTGCAGCTCTCTTTCACATTTTCCTCTCTCAATTTCCCCTACTTTGCAAGTTTTTTGGGTACGAGAACGCAAAACTAGTAAAAGTTTTCTAAAACTTTAGATAGTTGGGCGTACGAGTACACTCCTTATGCCTAGTAGAAACGCTTATCCATTTTTTATAACGTTATTTAACGGTTCGAGAACATTTTCAATGAAAACAAATTTTTTTACATGTTATTTACATCAACAATTTCAAATGCCCACCGAAACATTTTAAAATTGAAATAAAAATTTTTCCAAGTGAGAGAATTTCCTTCTTAGTAAATAGGTCATTTTAAGGCCATAAATTCGCTAGGTTAGTTATTTTGGATCACCCTAATATATATATACAAGAACTAATCGTTTACAGTAATAAGAATAAGTGGCAAAATTTCAGTGAAACGCTCTCAAAATTTAGTACCGCGAATTACGTAATTCGAAGGGTAATTGGAGAAATGAATTCAAACGATTATAATGCACTTGAACGCAACGTAAAAGGAAGCATCTAAAATCAATAGATCCTTACGAATTCTCCGCGATTTGCCTCATGCATTATAACGAAGGTATATGAATGAGAGAGCGAACTACGTAATTGGGGTGCCGTGGAAAAGCCATATTAAATGTTATTGATTAAGGCTAAAGGGAGTTTACACTGTTCAACTCATTCTTGTTAAAATAACATTTTCAGTTTAGAATAGATTTTTAAGTTATGTCAATCACAGACATCTTTGAAACAGCTTTTTGTTAAGATGAGAGAGAACAGAGTTATTCATATGAAGAGAAAAAATTTACTCGACCATATAAAGGAATATTAGTACTTCAATTAGTTCACCCTGTGTCCGCAGAAGAATTGCGGATTTAGCGAGCCGGGAAGTCATGGGTTCGAATCCTACAGGCAGGAAAACTTTTTTGTACGTCTTGTTTTGTTCCGTTAAAAATTATTATTTAAATTTTGTTTATGTAATTATAGTTGCTGTGACCTTTTTAAGTAAAATTAAATTTACTTGAAATGATTATGTGTAATACCATTAAAAATAATGAAATAAAGTTTAACAAAACAAAATAAAATAATGTTTATATTAATTATGTTTATATTATTATGTCTATGTTTATATTATTATGTCTGGAGTGCGAACCGAACCTGTGTGCTACTGCGTTTACTACTTCAACTGCAAAATAAAACTTAGAACCTTATTTTACCATTTTAAAATCACGTTTTCCTCATTTTAAAGTTAAAACTCTGTTTTTGCTATAAAATGCATTTTAAGTTGACTATGAAAGAGTTAAAATGGTGATTACTATAAAACACGATTTAAATCATTAAAACCTTTTTCTAATTTGCTATGACTACGGGCCAAAGACTGTGTACAATTAGGAAAAAATAATATACTTAACGAAATTTTTTGAAAATTTCGGCTATAAAACTTGAACAGGAGGACAAGGAGGACATTTTTGCTCAAAAGGAGGACAGAGAAGGACAATATTTTTTAGGAGGACAAATCACGTTTGAGGAGGACGGTTGGTCAGCTTAGATAAAGCCCATTCTCTAAAGGAAAGATAAGCCCTCTCCCACAAAAATTTTCTTCGAGAATGGGTTGGATTTCGAATTTACAACGAAGGATATTGGATAACGAGGCTCCGTTATGCTAGTGAGTTGGTAAGTTATCGAGCCGAAGACCACCCTCTTACCTCATTCATTACACTGTGCGACACTAAAAAATACCTGGAAAGTTATGTATATTTTCTGGTAGGTCTTTTCGAGTAAAACAATAATCGAAATATGAAATTTGCCAAACACCCCCAAAATCTTGATTTACCGTTAAAAACCGGTTTTCGAACTTTTGCGCACTTATAAGCAGTGATCGGACTTCTACCACATTGTGGTAGATCTGCCACTTTTTCGAGCATCTACCACATCTAGCACTCAAGGTCTGAAATCTACCACATATTTGCGTTTTAGAGTAGTTTCATTTTTGCTCGACATAATTTCCTTAATTTTAAGAGCGGAAATTGTCCAATTATAAACACTGTATGGTAACAAGAATGATATTATACAAGATTCCGCATTCCCGGCGGCGATGAAATTGCTCCAGTAATAGTATTAGCAAATTTAAATGCATCTAAAGTTTCTGAGGCGTTGTTTACTTTTACTTGAGAATTGTCCAAATCGGTAAATTCCAAGTAGCGGTTTCTGGAGCGTGCCACATTAGTTCGCTACATCGCGATGTGATAAAAAGAAAAGCTGGCATCACTCTGGAAGGTTGCAGAAATTTCTTAAAATATGTCCGAAATATATCTTGATATAGAAAAAACTGCTTTACACTGTCAAGGAAAAAAATTTCCAAAACTCAACGCAATTTTTAGCAACTTTTTTTTAGAGTCTAAATAAAAGAAGTTTGCCATTTAGGTGAAACCTTGCAGCATTTCTTTAATGTTTGTACAAAGTTTGATCTAAAACCTGAGATCTACCACATTTTTTTGAAATCGACCACATTTTTTTCCAGACTCTACCACAGATTTTAAGTCCGATCACTGGACCGAACCTACGTTGCATACACTTATGCACACATATTGATATGACTAAATGGTATTGAACAGCATAGTATTCGGTGAATTCTGCCACAGCTCATAACAGGGGTGACATACGCACCCACTGGCTCTGTCCAGCCGCGCTGCTTACTCTTGGCTACAAGCAGTGTTGCCGCGAATGTTTTTAGTGGTAGCCAAATTCCTGTAAAAAAGTCGTTGTGGCTAAGAATGGTAGCTAAATTTTTTTACTTACATATACATATATATGTATATAAGTATACACGCAAACATTTTCAATAAGCAATGGTATAGAAAAACAATGAACTCTGGAAAAAAGCTAATATTTTATCCAACCAAAAACTTTTTTGTATAAAAGGGGAAATATACGCTGGCTCCATCAAGTGAGCCATCGGGCCATCAGGTTCGAAGCATATAACTTGCCAGCATGCTGGTACAATATTCATTTCTTTACAAATTTGTTTATTTTAATTTACAACTGCAATATCGGGAACTTAATAATAATAATAGATTGGCGCTTACACATATGTTAGTGTTTGGCCGAGCTTCTCCTCCGATTTGTGGCATGTGCCTTGATGTTGTTACACAAATCGTAGGGACCTACAGTTTTACGCCGACTCCGAACGGCGATTGTATTTTTATGAGAAGCTGTTTTTCATGGCAGAAATACACTCGTAGGTTAGCCATTGCCTGCCGGGGGACGACCGCTGTTAAGAAAAAACCTTTTTTCTATATTTTTGCGATGTTGCTTTGACCAGGGTTTGAACCCAGGCATTGTGGAGTGGAAGCGCGCACTGCTTACCACTACACCACAGCGGCCGATATCAGGAACTTAATCTTCCACAAACACGGCTTTGACTCATATAGTGCAAGAAATTTCCGCCAAAATACTTTTTACTTAGAAAATTTAGCTAATTTCACCACTCACGACACCAGCATGCTGGTGCAGTCATAATATTTTCAAATAGTTTTTGAAGTCGCACCAGCAGCTGGTACAATCACACCGCAAGAACATACACGGTCCATCGAATTGATGGGCCATTTAACAAATTAAGCATATTAAGGGCCGTAAACTTATCTATTTTAAACTATAGTTAAATCGTTAATAGATAAGTTAACAGCCCTAACACTTTTACAGTATGTATGTATAAAAACGTAAGGAACATACAATACATATATGTATGTATGTATATATANTATAGTTAAATCGTTAATATATAAGTTAACAGCCCTAACACTTTTACAGTATGTATGTATAAAAACGTAGGGAACATACAATACATATATGTATGTATGTATNTAAAGTTTCTGAGGCGTTGTTTACTTTTACTTGAGAATTGTCCAAATCGGTAAATTCCAAGTAGCGGTTTCTGGAGCGTGCCACATTAGTTCGCTACATCGCGATGTGATAAAAAGAAAAGCTGGCATCACTCTGGAAGGTTGCAGAAATTTCTTAAAATATGTCCGAAATATATCTTGATATAGAAAAAACTGCTTTACACTGTCAAGGAAAAAAATTTCCAAAACTCAACGCAATTTTTAGCAACTTTTTTTTAGAGTCTAAATAAAAGAAGTTTGCCATTTAGGTGAAACCTTGCAGCATTTCTTTAATGTTTGTACAAAGTTTGATCTAAAACCTGAGATCTACCACATTTTTTTGAAATCGACCACATTTTTTTCCAGACTCTACCACAGATTTTAAGTCCGATCACTGGACCGAACCTACGTTGCATACACTTATGCACACATATTGATATGACTAAATGGTATTGAACAGCATAGTATTCGGTGAATTCTGCCACAGCTCATAACAGGGGTGACATACGCACCCACTGGCTCTGTCCAGCCGCGCTGCTTACTCTTGGCTACAAGCAGTGTTGCCGCGAATGTTTTTAGTGGTAGCCAAATTCCTGTAAAAAAGTCGTTGTGGCTAAGAATGGTAGCTAAATTTTTTTACTTACATATACATATATATGTATATAAGTATACACGCAAACATTTTCAATAAGCAATGGTATAGAAAAACAATGAACTCTGGAAAAAAGCTAATATTTTATCCAACCAAAAACTTTTTTGTATAAAAGGGGAAATATACGCTGGCTCCATCAAGTGAGCCATCGGGCCATCAGGTTCGAAGCATATAACTTGCCAGCATGCTGGTACAATATTCATTTCTTTACAAATTTGTTTATTTTAATTTACAACTGCAATATCGNTTCCGCATTCCCGGCGGCGATGAAATTGCTCCAGTAATAGTATTAGCAAATTTAAATGCATCTAAAGTTTCTGAGGCGTTGTTTACTTTTACTTGAGAATTGTCCAAATCGGTAAATTCCAAGTAGCGGTTTCTGGAGCGTGCCACATTAGTTCGCTACATCGCGATGTGATAAAAAGAAAAGCTGGCATCACTCTGGAAGGTTGCAGAAATTTCTTAAAATATGTCCGAAATATATCTTGATATAGAAAAAACTGCTTTACACTGTCAAGGAAAAAAATTTCCAAAACTCAACGCAATTTTTAGCAACTTTTTTTTAGAGTCTAAATAAAAGAAGTTTGCCATTTAGGTGAAACCTTGCAGCATTTCTTTAATGTTTGTACAAAGTTTGATCTAAAACCTGAGATCTACCACATTTTTTTGAAATCGACCACATTTTTTTCCAGACTCTACCACAGATTTTAAGTCCGATCACTGGACCGAACCTACGTTGCATACACTTATGCACACATATTGATATGACTAAATGGTATTGAACAGCATAGTATTCGGTGAATTCTGCCACAGCTCATAACAGGGGTGACATACGCACCCACTGGCTCTGTCCAGCCGCGCTGCTTACTCTTGGCTACAAGCAGTGTTGCCGCGAATGTTTTTAGTGGTAGCCAAATTCCTGTAAAAAAGTCGTTGTGGCTAAGAATGGTAGCTAAATTTTTTTACTTACATATACATATATATGTATATAAGTATACACGCAAACATTTTCAATAAGCAATGGTATAGAAAAACAATGAACTCTGGAAAAAAGCTAATATTTTATCCAACCAAAAACTTTTTTGTATAAAAGGGGAAATATACGCTGGCTCCATCAAGTGAGCCATCGGGCCATCAGGTTCGAAGCATATAACTTGCCAGCATGCTGGTACAATATTCATTTCTTTACAAATTTGTTTATTTTAATTTACAACTGCAATATCGGGAACTTAATAATAATAATAGATTGGCGCTTACACATATGTTAGTGTTTGGCCGAGCTTCTCCTCCGATTTGTGGCATGTGCCTTGATGTTGTTACACAAATCGTAGGGACCTACAGTTTTACGCCGACTCCGAACGGCGATTGTATTTTTATGAGAAGCTGTTTTTCATGGCAGAAATACACTCGTAGGTTAGCCATTGCCTGCCGGGGGACGACCGCTGTTAAGAAAAAACCTTTTTTCTATATTTTTGCNGGTTTGCCATTGCCTGCCGAGGGACGACCGCTGTTAAGAAAAAACCTTTTTTCTATATTTTTGCGATGTTGCTTTGACCAGGGTTTGAACCCAGGCATTGTGGAGTGGAAGCGCGCACTGCTTATCACTACACCACAGCGGCCGATATCAGGAACTTAATCTTCCACAAACACGGCTTTGACTCATATAGTGCAAGAAATTTCCGCCAAAATACTTTTTACTTAGAAAATTTAGCTAATTTCACCACTCACGACACCAGCATGCTGGTGCAGTCATAATATTTTCAAATAGTTTTTGAAGTCGCACCAGCAGCTGGTACAATCACACCGCAAGAACATACACGGTCCATCGAATTGATGGGCCATTTAACAAATTAAGCATATTAAGGGCCGTAAACTTATCTATTTTAAACTATAGTTAAATCGTTAATAGATAAGTTAACAGCCCTAACACTTTTACAGTATGTATGTATAAAAACGTAGGGAACATACAATACATATATGTATGTATGTATATATATCAGTCTTTCTTAGTTTAAAAATTCATCTCCTACATAAATGCAACAAAAAAATAGATCAAATTAAGCATATACAACTTTTTCATGCCAAGTATGAATCAATTCTCCAAAGGGCTACAATAAGGGCTAGGGGCAATTTTAAATTTATGTGGCCAAAAAAAGTATGTGGTAACTAAATCTAGCCACCAAAGGGTTAAAACGGCAACACTGGCTACTAGAATGAAAAATCTTCGCCACCGATGTGAGTTAGGCTTGTGTATACCAGTAGTGTCAGATATGGCAAACATGTCACCTCAAAGCGTCACAACCAGTGTTGCCACAAAGTTTTTAATTTTTTACCAAACCTCTAAAAACAAATTACCAAACTCAGAAAAAAATTACCAAGTTTTTATGAGCATAATATTCTTAACAAGTTGGAAATTATTTTTCGACGTATGTAGATAATACACCACGTCTGGGATTGTGGCCAGCTTAGATCTATTTATATTTTTCGACCGAAAAATGAGTTCTTCCCATTCTTTTATGACAAACTCATAAAAATGCATGATGTCGCTGCCGCGTTCAAAAAATTCATATCACCATCGACTGAGCGTTTAGATAACGAAGACGAACAATTTACAGCTGTGGTTGTCCTTTTCAATGTGTTCCGACTATAACAATTCACAAATATTTTTAATGGCCGGTTGTTCAATGTATTTAACCGGAGCTTCTACCTCCGATTTGTACTAATCAGACATTGAACAATCGGCCCTAAAACATAAAAGAAAAAAATCGCTCATAGATTTATAAACATTTAAAAGGTGTTTAATAGTTCATTTCTACTGCAGTTTATGCCTATTGGAAAAAAGCAGATTACAACTCGAAGGAGGTAGTTGCTCATATTAGGTACAAGTAAATGAAAGGAAAATAACAAAAACGAATAAATAAACATTGCAGATCACCTCATGTTGAAAATATCTAAACTCTTAAATGTAGTTAAGCGTTTGGTGGAAATGGGCTGTAACATACAGTCTTTTACGNATTTCATTTCATTACGAATATACTATAAAAAAGCAAATTTTGTTTTATAAATTTATAAATTTTATATTTTTCCCCCAAATGGGGCTTAATTTCTTCCCGTTTTTCTTCTCGTTCTACTGAGCTAAGGCAGTGTCAAATCGAGCTGTCACAATTGATACCACCTTGTATTACTGCATCATGTGCATATACAAACGTTCCACAAATGGAAAAAAACTTATTNGAGTTGTCAAGGCAAATTGTTACATTAAAGAGCCCTTTCAATTTTTGGCTATCTTAAGGTGTAGATACATACATATGTAAGTACATAAGCAAATTTTTTTTTGTTTTGTGCAATTGTCTGAAGGTTCAAAACTATAAATTTTTATATGTAATAAGTTAGTATTAAAAACTTAAAAGAAAAGACTTACGTTAAAAAAATTACCAAATTGAGAAAAAAATTACCAAATTACCAAACTACTCCTAAAAAGAAAAAAATTACCAGTTTTCGTAAAAAATTTCTAAAGCGGCAACGCTGGTCACAACCCACCCTTACCGCATTCGGATGGAATACTATTTGTGCAGAGGCTCACATGCCAACATAAGCTATCTTTCGTTGGTTTTTTGTGTGCTAAAAATAATGATATTAGCGGTATACCACGAAATATTTGCAGAAGGCATGCCCATTAACTATCTGAAATTAAAGTATTACTATTAATGAAAGACATACAATTTTTTTAATGATGATGTAATCGCCGCGTGTCATGTAGAGAAAATGTGTACCTATACCATTTCCAATGATATTTCTTCAATGACATGTGTGTATATGTATGCATATGCCATGATGCAATAATACAGGTGTTATCAGTTGGCAACTTCTCGCTCTAATTCCGCCATATTCACTGCCTTAGGTGAGACAGTGTTACTTCTTTAACAATTCTTTGCCTAATAATATAGTTGAATATTTTTTTATTTTTTCTTAGAATACACTTTTTTTTCTTAAAAAGGTCTTTTATCTTATTTTATTTCATTTCATTACGAATATACTATAAAAAAGCAAATTTTGTTTTATAAATTTATAAATTTTATATTTTTCCCCCAAATGGGGCTTAATTTCTTCCCGTTTTTCTTCTCGTTCTACTGAGCTAAGGCAGTGTCAAATCGAGCTGTCACAATTGATACCACCTTGTATTACTGCATCATGTGCATATACAAACGTTCCACAAATGGAAAAAAACTTATTTTGATGCATACCATCGCACCATTCGATCAATCATTCTTAATCGTTAGCTTTGCTAACATAAATGCATTTTACGCACTTAAAGAGGCATTGTCATGAAGAAATATCAATGCACCAACTTGTTGTAGTCATTTCACATATTTCTACGTAAAATTCAAAAGGGAATAAGACATTTGTAATAAAATCTGAAATTCAACTTATGAATTCTGCTGCATATGAGCTACCCTGTTTTTAGCCGAGTATAACCTACAGTGGCATCCAAACTTTTTTTTGGGTGGCAGGCTAGTTGTAGGGTTGCGAGAATGGCTAAAAACTCTCCAAGTGTATATTAATACGTTTTTCGCCACTTTTAATCAATGAAGTTTAAATGCTAATTACGAATATTAGTAGATGAAGTCATAAGATAATCAGTTTCACAAGTGCACTTAATTTTGGCACCTCTAAATAATAACTGCAAAGTTACAGTCTTCGGTATAATTAAAATTTAACTCTGTCCATGCATCCCTGCATAATGGAATGTATGGCATTTGTGCGATCCACTTGTCGATTTCGATGAAAATTATTAGGGTTACAAGCGACCAAAATCGAAAAGCTTAAATTTTGATCATTTTCCTTTTACAGTAAATGAAAATCTGATGAGAAATGTAGATGCTATGGAACACAATCTGCACAAAAAATATATATTTTTGCAAAGAGCCCATCAATTCCTTTCGAACTGTTGGTCGTTTCATGAGATATTGAAGAATAACTGAAAAAGTACTAAAAATACTTTTTTCGAACAAATCTCGAAAACACTTCTTTGAAACCATGGGTATTTTTTTCGTGTTTAACGACCCAAAGTTTGCCTAAAAAATTTGCTTTACAGAGGTTCATATTTCGCGTAAAGTAATAAGTAATATACTTATTATATTTTGTAAATATTCATTACTAAAAGATTAATACCAGTGAAGCAAATGTGATTTATGTTTAAAGTTTAAAATTGGATTAATAATTAAGAAATATACACTCTTCGTTATTTGAATAGCTCATCATTTTAATACTTAGTAGGTACAGGTTTCCTTTTGTTTGTTTAATATTCATTAACTTTTTATAAAAATATAGCATATTCTACGTCTACATCCCATTTTAAAAATTTATGAAAATTAAAAAAAAAACATAGGGGCGACAATTTTTTTGTTGACGGTGCTGCGCATTTTCTTCCATATAAAAATTTTGTCAAGCATACTTTGTATGGTAGAAAATCAAAAAAAGGGTGCGCTATTCAAATGACGAGGAATGTATATATGTAGTATATTTGTTATTTTTATACTACGCAATTATATGTAGGCAAATTTTTCGAAAAATTGTCCTGCATTTTCAAAATATATTTATGGTCACCGTACTTATGTGAATCCGGAGCGGAGACTAGGCCTCTTCGCCCGGCCACGAATGTGGGATCGGAAACCAGGTCTTTTCAGCGACCAGGAATTCAGCGACGGCGCAGAGTGGAAACTAGGCCTTTCCGCCTGCGTCGACAGAACGACAATAGGCTTGCTACTAGATTCCGCCAGGTAGCCACACCCAACATGTTCCGCAACGGGCTCCTGGGACAACACGCTATCGCGGGTCCAACATTAAGCCCTATGATTGCTATTGCGCCGACAGCAGTGGTAAAAGTCGAGGCGATGGGGCGCCATCATCTAGTCCGCGCTCTCATCGATAGTTGCTGCGCCACCACGATAATTTCAGCGGACCTAGCTCGGGAGTTGAGGCTGGAACAGACACGAGTTGGAAATCAAACGGGTTGCGTCTTATGCCTTCGAGGAAAGCACGGCGATAATAAACGTATTGCGACCCACGCGACGGTTAAAAGGAACTACCACCGCGTATCGCCAGCCAGCAACGTAGATCCTGCCGTCGCCACAGCATACCAGCACATTCGGTTGGCCGACCCACATTTCTATAGTTCGACGCCCATTCGCCTAGTCCTCGGCATTGACGTTTACGCCGACGTAATCCTGCCGGGTATACTCCCAAATTCCTTAGGGCGTCTGCTAGCTCAGAGCACCATCTTCGGATAGGTATTCTCTAGCGTTACCAGAGCATAAACATAAACAAATACATTTATATTTATAACTTTTCTGATTGAATGAAGTTCTACATATGAATTTTTGAAATTTATTTTTTTGAATCTTTCTTTTTCTCAATAAAAGTGCACTTGAAAATGTCCACGTATCTTTACTCTGGTACTTTACGTCTCTTCCCCTCAAGCAGCAACTTAGGTTCGAGGAAAACGCAAGTGAAACGATGCGGGACGACGAACGGGGAATCTGGCTCCTCTCCAACGAAACCAGAGAAACACATTTTTTATGAATTTTTATAATATTTTGTTTGGACATGTATACAGTTGATCTGGTAGTTGCTGCATAAATGTTGGATGTTGCTTACCGCAAGGGGGCCGGTATGTTTAGGCCTTCACCCTAAATATTTCTATATCTTTGCGACCCGCCCTAATGCTGGCATATGTGCATATGTACACACACACAAACATGTGCACACGTACACACACATACATGTATATATTGAAATAAATTTACCCTATATTGAATTAACACTAAAATCGAAATATCTTGGTTCTATTTATTTCTTTCTGCTATATTTACACCGGACCGTGATTCGCAAACGCCCCTGTGTAATCAAAGTCGAAACTAATAAAGTTGCAACTTAAATTTAAGTACCAACTTAAAATTCACTTCTATTCATAATCGCATTTCAGACTTCTACTAAGTAGTTTTAACTTAGTTTTACGCAGGGACATAAGAGTTATAAGTTTTATCGCAAAAACGTTGCTCCATAACAGTTATTAAATGAGAAATATTTTTTATTTCGTCGATAAGAGTTATAACCCAACGTTTATTTTTTACGTTGCCTGATAACTGTTAAGTCGGAGAAATATTTTTCCATTTCCGATAAGAGTTATTTCCCAACGTTTATTTTATACGTTGCTTGATAAGACTTATTTTACAACGTTTATTTTTTACGTTGTCTGGTAAACGTTGTAATATTAGGATATTGGTGAAGATGGTTATGGAGAACAAGATAAAGATGATGAAATAAAGCTGAGGGAGTGAAATAACTCCTATCCGACAACGTAAAAATAAACATCGGGCAAAAATTGTTATCAAGCAACGTAAAAAATAAACGTCGGGCAATAACTGTATCAAGCAACGTAAAAAATAAACGTTGGGAAATAACTGTTATCAGCAACGGAAAAAATATTTCTCGTTTAATAACTGTTATGAAACAACGTTTTCGTTAAATTTCAGAATTCGGGTAAGAATAAGGTATAAGTTTCATGTTAATTGTGTGGAATAGCCAGAACTGCCGCAATGATGTGAAGTCGATGTTTATCAAAAGCATCCTGTGAAACATATAAACACATATCTAAATGTTATGTACTAAGTTGCTCTAAAAGAACAAGCTTGAAATTGGCCTATTATTTGAGCATTTATATATGTAAATCATTCCAATTATAAAATTGTGGTGTAGCCTTATTCGAATTGTAATAAGCATTTAATTTTATCTTCCGATTCAAATGGATCCCTCTATGTAAATTTCAATTGGAGGTCATTCAATATTATCAAAATTACGCTCTGCCAACTTAATTTTTACATATTTCGTCTTTTTTTCCTTAATTTAATAAAATACTTCTTCCTAGTTACGACTTAATTGCAGCTGCAGCCGAAACTAAATTTTAAGTTGGTACTTATCCAGAAAAGTCGAAACAGAGGCGACTGTGAATAGCTTTAGTTGTAACTTATGATGGTTTCGACTTAGTTTTGAACTAAATATGACTATGAATATGCGCCAATAACGCTAGTTCGGTTCACCAAATATCCCACCCACGATATCATAGCATTCACACTGAATGTGTACCTGAGACATTCTTTTTCATATCGGACACCAAATTTGGTGCCACATTTTCGATTGGCTTCAAATTTTTTCTGTGGGTTCTATATATGAAATAAGCTAACACGTATTCGAGAAAATTTTTTTACATTTTTTTCCGAGATATGATCTGTCAAAGTTTGCATTTTTTCCTGATTCTGGCTAATCATGTACTTCTTCAAATCGTTATATCTCGGGTTCTGCTCATCATACAGACTTCATCTTAACGTCGTTTTAAAGCTAAAGAAACGGACTTAACACTTCTATATATAAAATGGTCAAGATTGTTCAAAAGCTAACATAGCTATTAATAGCTGAACTTTTTGAAGTTGATTTGTACAGTGAAGACCAGTAAATTAGGGATTTAAAATTATACTGTCGAAATCCTTGTTTAATCTATATATATAAATGTGAATGTCTGTTTGTTTATTACCTTTTAACTTTTGAACCGCGACACGGAATCGCACGAAACTTTTCACACTTATTTGTTTTATGCCGGGAAGGTTATAGGCATAGAGAAAAATCGGCAGTACTGGAAAAGGGGGCGTGGCACCTCCCATACTAACTAAAATTTTCATTTTGTATATCTCTTAAAATATTTGCGGTAGAGTACTGGAACATGGTGTCATGATAAATGAAATTAATTCCATACTCATGGGAAAAAATGGGCGTAGTTGGAAAAGGGGCCGTGACACATCCCAAAGGCGTGGAATTTTTAATCAGCTATAACTTCGGAACCATAAGTCACATAAACGTGAAACTTGGTATGCGGACATATCTATGGTACATAGGTGCTTATAGTAAGGTATACATAAATGAGTTTTTAAAAGGGGGTGTGGTGCTTATAGTAAGGTATGTTTATATAAATGAGTTTGTAAAAGAGGGCGTAGCGCATAACACAGGCGTTGAATTTTGTATCAGTCATAACTTCGGAACCACAATTTACATGGCCCTTTTAATTCTTTCTGATATGCCTTTCGAATTTACAGGACTCAGTTTCCAGTTCGCTTAGCTTTGGCAATGACAATAAACAAGAATTCCTTAAAGCAAAACCCAAAACTTTATCGAAAATAAAATCTATGGTAATTGCATTTGCAAATGCATTTATGTTAATATAGGCTTCGAAGTATTAAAAACATGCTATGAAATGATATTAGTTATTATTCCAATGAAATTAGATAGCTAAAATTTTAATATTACAACATTGGTATTTCTACTATTACTTACATACATATCGTCGTTTAAAGTGCAAAACCTCGTAACTGACCTTTGCAGTCAAAAACTGGATTTTCACACACAAGCTCTTTGCTCAATTCTTATCCATTCGTCCTGAAATATACTTGATGCGATTGCTTTATAAAAAAGAGAACCATTTTGAAATATGAGTGTTTTTACTATCTAGAAAATAATTTATGCAACCTCACATACGCGGTTTTAAATTATCTTGATACGCGGTTTTGCATTTTGTTGATACGCGGGTTTGTACTTTAAACGACGATATATTATTTATTGGAGATATTTTAATGTAAATAAAAACACCTGTTGTGCCAAAAAGTTATTATTACATTTCATTACATAACACCCAAGCTATACAACTGTCCTTCAGTATTCTCCTATAGTAAAATTAGAGCAGAAATAAAATACAACATCTTTTCATAAATTATTTTTCATGTTTGTATAAAGACGTGGGTTGAAACCTGCGGGTAAAGGCTAGTTATCTATAAAAAACTTGGTTAAAAAAATAGGGGTTTTTCAAGAACTGTTTTTAAAATATTTTTCTTTATGACGAGATGGTTTATTTTGTAAGAATCAACAATTTTTTGTAATTTATTTTCGAAAGCTTATTATGAGATATATTTAGTAAGGTGTTAAACATCGGGTTTTTGCAAAAAGTGAAATTTTACTGCGGATTCCGATAGAATACCTATCCAGAAATAATATTTGTATGGCAAGATTTTTCTGTAAGTTGACAAACCCCTAGAAATGGGCTGGGCAATTGCAGGACTAAAGATAGGTAAATGCAAATTTTATTGTGGATTTCGGAAGAATATCGCTTCGTTAACAACATTTGTTTTACAAAAATCCAAATTTTGACAGATCATATCTCCGAAGAAAAAAAAGTTAAAAAAAAAAAATTCCTCGAACACTTGTTACCTTATTTCATGTATAAAAGCCACAAAACAAATTTGAAGTGAATCGGAGCCATGACATAAATTTTTTTACGAAATCCGTCCGACTTAAAAAAAATGGCTCATCTACATAATTATGTATATGAAAACAAAGAAACAGCAACAATAAAAAAAGATTTCTTTAAGAATCAGAAAGCGAATACACAGCCTCCAAATTATGTATTGCGTGCAGGGAAGTCAACTCGAGGGAAATTCTCCCGATTTGCAGGGAATCTCGTTTTAGGCGACAACGATTGCGGATAATTGGGTATATGTTATGTTGATAACTTAAAGAAACCAAATAGGCGAATATGTTATTTTTTCACAATTTGTCGCTAATTGGAGCGGCTTTTTTCAATTTGAATCGAAATATCTCCACAATAAGAGTTTTCCCAAATACAAGCTATATACCAGATGAAAGCTCGGGTTTTGGGCTAGACTTGAGGAAATCTAGAATAAAATCGACTGAACAGTTTTGAGAAAATCTTCGAAATCTATATTTTAAGCAGCCCGATTTTTAGTTTTCAGGCGATAACGTTATGACAAGTTTATATTTCATAAACGATAGCTAGATAGTTAGATAGCTTGTTTTAAGGCCCTTCTACTGATATTCACATTAATGGTATGGAATGAGTAGTGCGGCCTCAGCGATAGTTTAAAAATTGCCTTTTTTCGAATTTCAGGCAACAGCCACACCCTCAAAGGCACACGAATCGAAATATCGTGGAACAAAATCTTCCTGATTTTGTTTGTACTTTAATTCCTGAAAGTTTTGAAAAAAAATAAATGAAGGTACGTACAGACGGTACACACATCGCAAGGCATTTCGTAGTGGAGACACGAACCAAAACCAAACCTCTATATCTTTCCAATTAGAAGCCGGAACTTAATATATAAGGTATCGTTGGAAAGGTATTGACCTACAGAATTACACTAGATATCTCGGGTGTACCCTCTTCCCCCCCTTAAACCGACAAAAGCCAAAAAACGTTGTTTGTTTCGCAACACTTTAGCCTAATTTTTAGGAATCCGGTTAATCGTTTATGAAGCTGGAATACATTTTCTAAACACACTCTGCAAGACCTTTCCAGCGATACCTCAAAATTTTTGATTGGATAAAAACTTGCAAATCTCGTGTATATATAAGCGAGTCATTTCAGCATGCTACTGTGGCTGCTTTCGTCACTCGCGCGCACTGCCGTGCGCTGTGATAAATAGGCAAGCATGAATTAATTGGGAACAATTTTCTCATATGTTTCTTAACCGATTCGAATGATTGCTGCTTTGTTGGAAAAGGTGTTTCGGAGAAGCGCAAACATTTTTATCTTTACCGATAGGTGGCGCATGGGTCGAGCTATGCTATTTCCTCAAACTCAGAATATATATTCGCTACATAAGGATAAATACACCTGCCAAAAATGAGCCCGATAGGTGCCTCCAAAGCAGCGTTGCCAGGTTGCCGTTTTTAACGTCATTTGGAGTTTTTTTGTATCCTGTTGACGTTTGGACGTTTTTTGTGTAAAAAATGACGTTTTTTAACTTTCCAGTAATTTTTCTCTGTTACTAAATCTTATAAGTAGAACTGGTTTTGAATTATTTTCTTAATAAATGTTTACAAGCTTTGTGTTTTGCAGCAAGGGCGCCCACGAGCGCAATGGAAGGACCAAGTGCAGAAGGACCTGTCTGCGCTCGGCCCAAATTCGCGCAGGAGAGAAGCAATTGGAGAAGCTTTTTGGTCTCGGCCCAAACCGACAAACGGTTATAGTGCCAAATAAGAAGAAGAAGAAGCTTCAAAAGATATTTATTCTTTGGACACAGATGACCTAAATATGATGCAAACCAAGTGTACGCGCATTTTTTTGATTCTTGGATAAAGGCTGGTTGTGTAAACACTTGAGGTTACGAGACTAATTGTAATGTTTGCAATTGCACATTAAAAGCCAAATCAGGAAGAGCTGATCTATTGCAACACGCACGCTCGCAAAAGCACCAAAAAAGCTGTAGCAGCATAAAAAGTCAGAAAAAAGTAGGCGACTTTTTTAAGACTTCATTGAAAATGTAATGAACGCAAAAAGGCTGAAATATTGCTATGCTCCTTCTCAGCAGAACGTAATTTAGCATTTTCGACAACCGACCCCCTAACTAAATGTATACAAGAAAAAAAATTATTAAAAATCAACGCGATTATGTAGCCCCTTTAAACTTGCACATTATTGCCCTGGAATTTAATGGGCTATCAAACAGCATACTCAAAAAAAAATTAAAAAAAAGTTGAAAATATAGCTGAAACTTTGCAGATTTTTTATAATTTTTGCACAAAGTTTGAAATGTGGATTTATACTTTGTTTGTTATATAATGAGCTTGGCTTTTATGGAAACATAATAAACATTAAATAAACAAAAGAAAAACAGCCAAAATCGATCAATATGTTGATGACTTAATCAGCTGATCATAAGTGTATGTATAAAATCATTTTTATATTAACCAAAGAACGTAACTCTATAAGAAGAGACAACACGTTATAACTATAACGAGTGGGAACATTAGGAGCGTGCTTTCTCTTTTACCCAAATACGTTTTGTGGTTGGATGAAAAGAGAAGGTACGCTCCTGATGTTACCACTCGCTACAATTATAACGTGTTGTTTCCTCTTATAGATTTACGTTCTTTGTATTAACGATCTCAAACCAGTTCACAATGAATTCTAAATGTGCTCTGTCCAAATGACATTTTAATATACCCTACATGTATATGTACCTTTGTATATAATAAAAGTTTAATAAGAACAATTTTTTGTACATTCATTTGAAAAAGACGTCTTTGGGTGGGAAATGACGTTTTTTCAGACCAAGAGGGACGTTTTCTCATGCCGAAGACCTGGCAATACTGTTCCAAAGTCGAGTTATGGCAAATTCAGTTCCATGCAATAAGTTCTCATATCTATCACAGCGCACGGCAGTGCGCGCGAGTGACGAAAGCAGCCTAGGGACGTTCCGATACCATCAAAGTATCGATACCTACTTAAATGAGTTTACTCAAATCGTTATTTCGATACTACTTATATGAGTAAACATAAAGTATCGATACCTACTTATATCGATAATTTTTCATTCTTGTATATGCAACAAAGTGAAAGGGATTTTCCGGCGTTTATCTGTGACATAACTTTTGCGTTATGCGTTTTTCACACAAAGTCCGAAAAATCACGACACATAGCGACAAATTTTGTATGACACGGCGTAAATAACTAAAAACATGGCTTTAAACACTTTTAATTTTTTATTTGTATTATTTTGTTGAACATGAACGAAAAATAAACAGCAATTTGAATTGTATTTACAATATAGTGAGTGGAAGACCGACCTATCCCGGCAGCCAGTTCGAAAACGTCCTATCTCAGAACACTTTTCAAAAACGTCCTATTTCAGAAATATATTGAAAAACGCCCTATCTCTGAAAACGTTTCAAGAACACCCTATTTCATAACTCGGTTCAAAAACGCCCTATCTCAACATATTTTCAATATATTTTCAGTTGAGATAGGACGTTTTTGAACCAAATTATGAAATAGGGCGTTCTGGAAAAGTTTTCTGCGATAGGGCGTTTTTCAATCAATTTCTGAAATAGGGCATTCTTGAATAGTTTTCTGAGATACGGCGTTTTTGAACTGGCTGCCTAAATAGATCGATCTTCCACTAAGGTGTCGATATGTATATTTCGTCATTAGTAACGATATGTATATTTATTCATTAATTAGACAACAATTTCAACCTTTGAAAGGTTCCCACAAAACTTTTCGGTTTTAAAGCATTCCTTGCACTTTGCTGTGGTATCAGCAATTTTGTAAAAATATATCCATACTTTAGATTTTGGCGGTGTCATTGCTTAAAGCAATTATTTTTCATAAAAACAACGCCGACAAGATATGGACTTGCTCAAATCGATTCGATACAAGTACTTTTCTTTCAAATCGATACAACGATTCGAGTAAAAAAAGTAGGCACCCTGAAATTGTGCATATGGAAACTGTGCATACGAAATATTGCATATGAAAAAAACCGAAATAATGCATACGAAAAAAACCGAAATAATGCATATATGCACAGTTTCGGTTGAAAACCGAAATAATGCATATGAAAAACCCGAAATAATGCATACATGCACACTTTCGTTTGAAAACCGAAATAACGCATATGAGAAAAACGAAGTAATGCATACATGCACAGTTTCGGTTCAAAACCGAAATAATGCATATGACAAAAACCGAA
>NW_016157560.1:251525-254013 GCF_001687245.7 Rhagoletis zephyria
ACGCCCACATCCCATATAACGGTAATTTAGAGAAATACGAAATCTTCGATAAATCAGTAAATATTAAAGCATTATCAAAGTGCAACAATTCTCTCCAAGAAATACGCTTAAGAGAAAATTTTGAAAAATGGGCGTGGCGCCGCCCACTTATGATCACATATATGTATCTCGGTAACCGTTCTAGCAATTTGTACCAAACTCGGTGCAGGTTATTGTGCTTGCCACATAGAAGCAAAACGTTGAAAATTATTGAAATCGAACTAAAATTACGGCCCCTTTCCATGTAACAGTAAATTTCAGAAATGCTTGAAACTTCAATATTTCGAAATTTAAGGACAATAATTTACTCAAAATGGATACACCCCGGTTTACCATGTAGCGGTAGCTTTCGGAAAGGTGAAAAACATATATTTAATACTTGCGCCGGGTATTTAATGTTCGGCTCCGCCCGAACTTAGACTTTCTTACTTGTTATTTATTCGGAACGTTGCGTTTTCTGCTAGAAACACAAAATAAAGAGCAAAACTTTTGCAACGATTCGTATGAATAAAAAAGATTTTCCCTACGTTTCAAAGGCAGTTAAAAAATGCGTATAATTTTCGTCACGAAATTGATATCATAAATTTTGTGTTTCTAGTTCAGCTTTCGTCCCTCGAAAATTTTACCACAAAGAGGTGTTTTATTTGATCACAGCGAACGGCAGTGCGCGCGAGTGACGAAAGCAGCCACAGTAGCACAAGAGCAAATTCAATTTAAATCTATTNATGTACCTTTGTACTATTTAGCATGTCATTTGACGGTAACAAGAGCAAATTCAATTTAAATCTATTAAATACATTCTAGCGTGTCTCAGTCCTTTACCCACAAAAGCGGCTATAACTTTTTTTTTTATTCAAAACAGTAAGTGTGGCACCTTTCTGAAATCTTTATTAAATGATCAATTTTTTTATGTAATGTAAAGTTATAGCTCGGGCCTTTTTTTTCACCCGAGATAGTGTCAAAGTTGGGGAAGAAAATATCAAAAAGTTAAAAATCCAGAAATAGTCCTAATTTTATGATGGTTCCTTAATTTATTTTAACTACATTGCATTTGAGTATGGAGAGGCAACTATCTGGAAGTATTTTACATAAAAAATTTACTAAGTATTACCCGGTTTGTAGTTGCAGTTAAAGAAAGCACATGAAAAGGCACGTTTTTTTTAAATTTGAAAAAAATGTAAATATTTCAAAAACAGTGACACTTTTACCTTAAAATTTTTTGTTTGTCAGGGAGCTCACCCCCCACCTACCTTCCCCTAAAGTTTGGCACGTTACTTCTGGGACACCCTGTATACACGAGATTTGGAAGTTTTTACCCAGACGTCCAATCGACATGTTTGATATATCGTTGGAAAGGTCTTGCAGAGTATGTCCAGAAAATATATTGAAGCTTCGTAAACGATTAACCGGATTCTTAAAAATTAGGCTAAAGTGTTGCGAAACAAAAAACGTTTTTTGAAGTGAAACTTCTTACACGAGTTCGGAGATGGTTGCGTTAAATATTTAACACCAAGCCATAAAATCTGTATCGTTCGTTCGATTTTTAAAAATGAGGTGTCACATGAAAGGCCTTGTCCTTCGGGTGTGCAACATATCTTTAGTTCCATGTTTTCTCTCCAGCAGAGGGTTGCGTTAAATATTTAACACCAAGCCATAAAATCTGTATCGTTCGTTCGATTTGTAAAAACATAGCTTTAGTTCCATGAAAGGAGTTGCCACATGTTAGATAAACGAGTTCAAAATTTCTCTGCCGCAGAGGGTTGCGTTAAATATTTAACACCAAGTCATAAAATCTGTATCGTTCGTTCGATTTTCAAAAATGAGGTGTCAAATGAAAGAGCTTGATCTGTAGATGTGCAATATAGTTTTAGGTGTTTAAAGGGTTGCCATATATACGAAAACCAAATTCAAATTATTAATTAAGTTAAATGAATTATCCCAATATGGGTATCAAAAGAAATGGTTTCGAATAAACTGTATTTTTTAGCTACATGTAGGAGGGTTGCCACCTGTTTCCAATTTAGTTAAATTATAAAATAGTCTTATGCATAAAATACTACATAGTAAGCGTGAAATGAAAGGGCTTAAAGAAACACAATTAAAATATTTTTGAGGTGCTTGAAGACGGTGACAACCTGTTTAAAAAGTTAAACTCAAATAATTGTAGTGAATCTTATTATTACAGCTCCGATATGTTTGCGATATATATTTAACGCCACGGTAAAGGTGGTATATGGCAGGTATAGAAAACGAATAGCTGCATTAAACGCCAGTTGGGCGGGGAAAGACTAATACAAAGACAAGAATATAGACAAAAACAAAGATAAAGATAAAGAAAACTTGAAGATGAAGACGAAGATGAAGATGAAGATGAAGATGAAGATGAAGATGAAGATGAAGATGAAGATGAAGATGAAGATGAAGATGAAGATGAAGATGAAGATGAAGA
>NW_016157561.1:0-11263 GCF_001687245.7 Rhagoletis zephyria
TTATCTTTATCTTTATCTTTATCTTTATCTTTATCTTTATCTTTATCTTCATCCCCATCTTCATCTTCATCATTATCTTTATCCTTGTCTTTTTATTTATCTTTAACTTTGTCCTGTTCTTCATCTTTATCAAAGGCTTGATCCTCCAATATAGGTTGTGAGTGCTCTTTGTATTTTCATTACCCACTCCACAGTGGTGTTAAAAGTTCAATGCAGCCGCCCCTATCTATTCACGCATGCGTATACGCATACGCTAAAGTTAAGTTTTATTTTCTGAGCAAAAAATAAAACTTAAAAGGTAACCATTATTTTCAGAGAAAAAAATAGAACTTAAAACGTAACCATTATTTTTCGAGCAAAAAATAAAACTTAAAACGTAACGATTATTTTCCGATCAAAAAATAAAACTTAAAACGTACCCATTATTTTCCGAGCAAACAATAAAACTTAAAAGGTAACGATTACAAAAAATAAAACTCAAAAAATAATCGTTATGTTTTGAGCAAAAAATAAAACTCAGTTAATAACGATTAAAAAGTGATTTTTATTATAAAAGTTATAACCGTTACGGTCCCTGCAAAATATTATTCACAATAGATTAACCAACATTTAACAGAGCTGTTACGAACGGCTTTAACTGACGTAAAACTAGATTTTGAACATTTGGCCAGGCATCTTTTGAATTTTCTTTAATATCTATCTTACGTGCATAAGAATAATAATAAAAATAATATTTTTCATTTCTGACAACAATTTTATTTAAAAATAAAATTTTTGTTTATGCTGTTTTTTTATTGGTCTTTGTAGAATTTAGAATTTAGATATGGCTCTTTTCAGCCTCGGCCCTGCCCACCCCTGCCATAGAAATATACTAAGAAGTCATGGTAATCTAGAATTCCATATGGAAAGTAAAAGGAGAAAGTCATGAAAAACGAAGAAGAAATTCGTTCGGGGACCCACAACCTAAATATGGAAAAATTCAAATTCACGTTTATGTAGTAGTTTATGTATTCCCAGCAAACATTTGGAGTCATAAATGAGTCTTTAAGGAGTCCTATTTCGGAGCCATTATGCTCATAATGAGCTCATTTAAGAGTCCGATATGAGGGTGTTTCCCTTTCTCCGAAGGGCGACTTATATGAGCTTAAATTCATACAACAAATGAGCCTCAATATGAGTCATATTGGACTCTTATTGGCCTAATATACGGCTCATTTTGGACTCTTTTAAAACAATTATTGGCCTCATATATGAATCATTTCAGACTCTTTTCGAGCCTCTAATCAGCCTCATAAATTACTAAATTCGGACTCTTATTTTAGGTTGTTCTTTGAGTCTTATTGAACGCACTTTATTTGCAAAAGCATTCAGCGAAAATTCCTTTCAAATAACATGCATACATACTTACGTGCATATACACATTCCAACATGCATGCAATAGCAGCAGCTACAGCTAAATTTTGTTCATTTATTGTTTTCTAATTATTTTCAATTTCTGTATAAACAAGTTTGGATATAAATTTCAAATCTTTATTGTTTTTATATTGGCACAAGGTGCTGGCTCCTAACTTGGATCATATATGAGTCCTAAAAGATTCATATAAGAGTAAAAAAATTTTGGTTTTTGAAACTCATATTTCTTACCTACCTAGGACTCCCTTCGGACTCATATATTCTGAACGCTCAGAATATGTTTGCGGGGTTAATACGAAACAGATTGATGTTAGGGGCCCCACGTTGGGCGCCAAAAATTTATTTCTGTAGCATATAACCGTGGCAGTTGTAAGTGTGTAGGTGTAAACACAAAACAAAACGTTTGGTTGCAAGCACAAGCTGGCGGGCACACGTTCGCTTCCGGCTCCTGTCTTGTCGGCTAAGGGGGGTAGTCTTCTTGCCGCTTGAGACCTGCCTAACCCACTACCACACGCTTAAATAAACTTTAAATGTTCGCGTGCTGATATCCCAATTAAAAGAAGATAGATTAAGGAAGATAGGAACAAATTTTCACAGTGTATTTGCCATGGTTGGCTTAGATGAAAATACCAACCAATATCGCCCACCCAACCGTGATTACCCGCATAACCATTGGGAAAGCTTACATTGGGCTGAACCCTCCTCTTATCACAATACCCCTCCACAGATAGCACGAAATCAAGAAAAATCTGTTCACTCCATATTTACAAATTTATTATTACATAATTCAAATTCGTTACTTAAAACTATAATTGAATAATATTCTGTCACGTATGTACACGTACGCAGTTACCACTTGAGCTTTATAGAAAAACGTTCAATTAAACCTATATAGTGTAAGTATTTAAGAACCTTGCCAATTAGGCAGTGTCCTGTTATGACGGATACTAATAATCCAATATTGGACTTATTTAGACTCAGTAGTAGGTCAGTGCGTTTGGCGCTGAGCCCCGGCCATAGCTGTTTGGCAGTTTTGCGGGTAATTTCGTCCTGCCACCTTTCGTTCGCTACTTTAGTGAGCCTCTCGGAGATAAGTAGCTTACAAGTTTGCAAGGGTATTCCTATTTCGTCGTTTATATCCTCAAAAGGAAGTTTCGGGCCAAGTCGCACCAGTTCGTCGGCCTTACAATTCCCCTCTATGCCGCGGTGTCCCGGAACCCATATTACCTTTGGGCGAAATGACTCAGCCATCTCGTTAAGAGATGCGCGGCATTTCATGGCTACCATGGAGGTTGTCGACTGCTTCGTGAGGGACTTTATTGCCGCCTGGCTGTCAGTGAAGATGTAGATATCAACTTGGGGTATCATATCACACTTTACCAGTTTCGTGGCCCTGTCGATTGCCATCAGTTCAGCCTGAAAAACGCTACAGTGGTCCGGGAGACGAAAGCTGAGGGAGATTCCCAGGTGATGGGAGTATACACCTACTCCAACCCTTCCCTCGAGCTTTGAGCCATCTGTGTATACATGGATGGCCTCTCCATTACTTACAACGTAGCGGGTGCAGGTTCCGGAAATGCATAGTCCACCAATCCGGGAAGCCCCGGAAACTCTGTTAGTATTCTACCGTGACCATAACTGGTATTTGACCACTTATTTAGAATGTTCATTCGAACTGCCGCGCCACTTGCGACTTGTTTGGCATGTAGGTCCACCGGAAAGAAAATTCAGTAGGGCATACAGTGCCTTGGATGGTGTTGTTCTCATCGCACCATTTATGAGTGTGGACGCAAGCCTTTGAACCCTGTCCATTTTTTTGAAGTTTACGCCTTTCCCAAGGGTGTTCCACCATACCACTATACCGTGAATTGGCCTAACCACCGCCGTGTAGAGCCAGTGAATTATTTTAGGTTCCATCCCCAATTTTTTCCCTACTGCTCTGCTGCAGGAATATAGTGCCACTGTTGCTTTGCGCACTCTATCTGCAACGTTGGACCCCGAGTTTAGTTTCCTATCTACTATGAGACCTAGATATTTGGTCTCTTCCTTTATTACGAGGGCGTTGCCCTCTAGAGTTATGTTCCCGAGATCAGGTATCTTGTGCTTCCTGGTGAACAGCACAAGGTCTGTTTTTTCAGGATTCACTCACAGTCCTCGCCTGTTGCACCACAGGGATAGTTTGTTGAGGGACCTTGGGATCAGATCTGTAAATGTTGAGAGATGTTTACCCGAGATAGCTATTACAATATCGTCGGCGTAAGCAATTATCTGACCGACAATGTCTTCAAGTTACTGAAGCAGGCTGTCCACTGCTATATTCCACAGGAGCGGTGATATTACTCCCCCCTGGGGTGTACCCCTGACGGGGAACCTTTTTATTACTGATTCACCTAATCCTGCGCTTATTTCTCGGCCGATTAACATTCGTTCAATAAATGAGGTTAGTGAATTGCTTACTCCCAGATTTATCAGAGATGAGATAATCGCTGCAGGAGATACATTGTTGAAAGCACCCTCGATGTCCAGGAAGGCCGCGAGGGTGTATTCTTTGTAATAAAGTGATCTTTCGATTGTGTGCACTAAAGAATGGAGTGCTGTTTCGACTGATCTCCCTTTGTTGTAGGCATGTTGGGCTGCCGAAAGTTTGCTGCCCACCTTGTCTCTAATGTGCCCATCTATTAGTCTCTCTAGAGATTTCAACAGAAAAGACGACAGACTAATTGGTCTGAAGTCTTTTGGTCTCGTGTGTGTAGTTTTCCCTGCCTTGGGAATGAAAACTACTCTTACCTCCTCCCATTTGTGGGTATATAATTCAGTTGTAACACTGCTTCAAAGACTGGTACGAGTGGGTGCAATCATTTCTGCTGTATGCTGTAGGTCAGCGGGAATAATTCCGTCTGGTCCGGGAGATTTAAATGGTTGGAAGCTGCTAATAGCACGCTTTATGTTCTCCTCGGTAATGATATTCGCTGGAATGTCATCATGGTTGCCCATGATTCGGGTATTTGTGACTCTACTGTGGAGGCAACCCGGAAAGTTCGTCTGTACAAGACGCTCTAGAGTTTCTTTGCTGCCAGTTGTCCAATCACCATTCTCCTTGATGAGATAGCTAATATTGCTGGGACTCATAGATAGTATTTTGCGCAATCTGCTGGCCTCCGTAGTACTTTCTATCTTCTGGCAGAAGTTCCTCCATGAGAAGCGCTCATCGTCTCTTATTGAATACTTAAATCGGCGTTGCCAGTCTTTAAATTCACTTCAAGAGTTGGATCTCTTAGCTCCATTAAATTTTGGTCTGCATTCCCTTCTGAGGGTTGAAATTTCACCATGGAGGTTTTGGTTTTCTACTTGTTGCCCTGATTGGGCAGGCTAATTTTTCTGCACGGTTTAAGACCGCTTGTTGTTTTCTTACTGGTACGTATAGGTTATAAACGACGTACATGTGATCTGAAAAGGAGTTGTCTTTGGCGACTCTGTAGTCATTCAAGAGTTCTGCCCCCTGCTCATTGACACATGTAATGTCAAGGACCTCCCTTCTAACAGACGTCACAAAGGTAGGGGTATCACCTACGTTGCTAACCTGTAAGTTATTGCACATAATGGATTCGAATATCGACTCACCGCGTTCATTTGTGTATGAGCTGCCCCATATGGGCATTCGCGTCTGCTCCTATGATCATCGGAGTGCCGCGTCTAGAAGCCTCCATTACCGCGCTCCTTAAGGATTGTGGAGGAGGTAGTGTGTCTGCGTCGTGGGCCATCTATGTGGAAGCCAGCCAAATAGACCTTCCGCTTGATTCCACTGCTATGATGACGTTGTCCGCATCGCTAAACCGTATCAAGAGAAATGCATTAATACACTTTTTTTATCAATATGCACGACCTGGGTTTACCTTTGTCAGTTACATAGACCAGCTTATATCCTTTCATATTCAATCCACAAACCCAATCTTTTATCATCCAAGGCTCCTGGACGAGTGCGATCTCCTCTTCTCTTTCGGCGAGACGGAGGAGAAGTGCGGCTGAGGCCGCCTTGCCGTGGTGGAGATTAATCTGTACTATCCCCACTGCTGCTGGACAGCCAACCACAGTCTGGTTGACGCCCTCTTCATCAGAAAGGGGGAGGATATCCTCCCCTTCTCCTTCCACCATGGTGTCGGAAAAGTCGGAGTGGTCCCCTGCCCCCTCCTCTAGAGTCACCCTCTCGCAGAGTTCGCCTACCGTTCCGGAGGTGGATGCCACTTCGTCGTCAGTAGCACTTTTCGCTGCGTTCGCTTCGTAGGTAGGATGTTGCTTCCCCGACACGTCCTGCCGATAAACGTGGAGGTTCAAGGCTTGGAAGCCATAATTTATCCTCCAGTTTTGGTTGGCTAGCGGTTCTACTGATTCCTCGTTGAGGACTATTACCGCTAACCTTCGCTTGCCATCAATATCGCCTATCTTTGCTACCTTCCAGTCGTGGATGGGTAGCTCGCGGTTGCCCAGGCGTATCCATTCCAGCTCTTCCTGTGGGTCCGTGTGGAAGTCTGGAATCCAGGCCCTGGATCTGGCTTAGCCATGCGGTCTGATGTCGCCGACGCCGCTTTAGGGATTGCACCTGTCGATGTTCCCTTGCCTCCTGAAGTGGCGGGGACGGCAGCAGGGCTAGCTTGTCTTCTGACAGGGCTGCCCTTGCCTCCCGAAGACCTATCTGTGAGGGTGGGTCTGCTAAAAGCACCGGACGGATTTACATCCTCGCTTGTCTAGGGACATGGCTAGACCGGTTGCCGGAAGGGGGCCTCGATGCCGTTGAGGCAGTCTCAGAGGGAACGGAGCGTATGCTCAGCCCTGGCTTGGCCACAGGCTTTGCACCGCTGGCTTGCTTGGTCTTGTCCGAGGACAGACCGGACCTTCCTGAATGGGTGGGTCTACTTTTTTGAAGGGTTCTCGGTTATCCGAGGTGCGTTTTTTGTTGTAGTTCATTTTTTTCATAAACGTCCGCACTGCTCGACGTGGCGAGCGCGGCGGACTACGTATTTAGGGGGGAAAAGGGAGACGCACGGTGACGCATAACACCCTGGATTAGGAGGGAAAGGATAGGGAAAGATGGGAGAGAAGGGTTGGGTAGGACGAGCATGGGGGTTCAATTGACTTACAAATTGTTGCGTTGCTCCCACGATGAAAGATCTTTCATAGTGTTGGTAGATACAAAGCTGCTGGAAATGTTGCTGACGATGCAGTTAATGTTGCTTTTAGCATCCGTTTTTATGGTGCTGTTAACATTCGTGTTAAAGTCGCGGCTAATATGGCTGTTAATGTTGACAATAACAGACCAGCACCGTCGAAAGATTAATTATGATCTACAAGAGAAAAATCATTTTCAAAACTTATGAAATTGGATTTTATAACTGGTTTTGAAGTTGGCACCTTAAACAAAATCGGTTCTCGTGGAAATATAATATCTCAATTAGTTTTTGTTTTCTCTGCTCATAATATCTCACTAGCGTGTATTTTCTCGCATGCGATTCTCTCCTGCAATCTTAGTAAATCTTAACGGGTTACCATGTACCAATTCCGGTTTCGTTTTTCACTTCCTATATACACAATTTTTCTTCAAATCTACTAAAATGTAGGTATGTACGTTAAAGTGGTCCAATTTTTGTATGGGAAAAAAAAAATTCCTCCTAGAAAAGGGCCTCCCTTTAGTTTTTTCCTTTTAATATTTATAGTATCTATACCAACTTTCAGTTTTCTACTACAACTAATACGGGGTGCTCAATGACCTTGAAATGCGCTACTGGATCACTGCGAAACTGGCAAAAATATTGGTGATTTTTATAAAAAGCCGATGTTGTTATGACAACTGAGGCTTGTGATATTTTTTTAGATAATTTAAATTTGAAATGTTCTTAGGTTACTTATCCAATTGTTTGATTAATATATGTACACAACACTTCTAGATTAAAATATGAGCATCGTGAGCATGCTCTAAATTTATACTTAGAAACGTAAGGTTTGGTACCAGCACCTCTTTCGGGAAAAGGAAAAATTTTGGAAAGTGCCCCAAACCCTATCTTGGAAAATTTTTGTGTGGACCACTCTAATGTACGTATGTATACACATAATTTTATAATCTAAATTTCACAAAATTAAATTTAGCCGTTTTCCTTGGTGACAGGTAATAAGGTCAATGGAAATAAGGTCAATTGACTTTATTTCCCACCCTGGTGCGAAATAAAGTCAATTGACATTATTACCTTTTCAAAAGCGAAATAAAGTCAACAAAAATTTGGAAATAAAGTCATTGACGCTATTTCCTCATTCAAATGGAAATAGCGTCAACAATGCTTAAAGTGTGTCGATTCATAGAAAAAAATGTTGTTCTTACAATAAACATTGCCCCGTAAGTGTTGTTTTTTAATAGATCCCTATTCAAAAAACTGAGACCTTCTTTCACATCTACAGGCCTATCCCTTTCATTTGGCACCTCTTCTGTTTTAATACAACGAACGGTGTAAGTCTTCTATTTTAGAAGCAGGTGGCAACCCTATTCAAAAAACTGAGACCTTCTTGCACATCTACAGGCCTAGCCCTTTCATATGGCACCTCTTCTGTTTTAATACGGTGCAGATTTTATAATTTTAAAAAAGGTGGCAACCCTATGCCTTGCGGTACATACATCTAGAGGCTAAGCCCTTTAATTTGGCACCTCAGTTTTGAAAATCGAGTAATCGGTCTGATGCCGTTAACTAAAAACTCCCTTCATGTATTGTATGTATACATACATATGTATATAGATTTGAACTAACCCTGGTATTTGGGTATAGGGGTTATTAAAATCCATGTAGGAGCTTCAAAACTATCACATTCCTATATACACAGCTCTGAAATACTTTATTTTTAACTTTGACTTTTATTTTTGCATGAAAAAATAAAACTCAACAATTACCGGTTATTTTCTGCTCAAAAAAATAAAAGGCAAATTTAAATTTTATTTTTGAATTAAAAAAGTAAAAAGCAGAAATAACTGGTATTATTTGCTCAAAATAATAAAAGTCAAAACATAACTTACATTTTTTGACTTTTATTTTAAAATGCATAACCGGTACGGTCTCTGGTCGATATGTTTCAAAAAATGGGAGTTAAGTCAGTAGAAAACTCATTTCTGTTGTGAAAGGTTGTGTTAACTTGTAGTTAGCTTTTTTGCGGGATTTTGGTAAATATATAACTTTTAGCTAACTACAAAAAGCTAATTTGAAACTAGTTTAAAAGTATTGCAGGAGTCATGCAGACGTATTCGGGAGTTTGGTTCCTTTGAACAAATTTCTATGTAAATATCCTCATACAAATTTTACTTTGAGTATACTTTTTGGTAAACGGGGAAAGTGGTGTAGTTAGATACATTTCCAGCAGGGATATTACAAGCCCCGCTCTCCTACACTTTTTCGTGTTTTTAAATGGGGTGCCTTGTCATCTATCCATAGATATATGCGATATCTCAGTGACCCTGGATATCAGTAAGGTGTTGAGAAGAAATTGGCGTTAGTCAAGCAACGGTATATCGTACTGTGAATGCAGTAGTTAACATCATAATTGCGCCAGCAAATACTTAGTAGAATCGTGACTTTGGTTGAAACAAATAAGCAGTTTTTTTTCGCAAAAAAAAGTAAGCGAAATTTTTTTCAAATTTGTTCTTTTGACGGAGAAATACGTCTACTTATATACATAGATGCTCTAGGAGCAGTTCCTACATAAGTCATACCGGGTTCTAAGCACAACTTTGAGAGAATAATGGCGGGCTGGCTTTGGAAAATGGTCGCATCGATGAGGGGTAAAACTAGTATTACTTAGCTTAAATGTACAACTCTCCAATTTTTCTTTATGTATACCACTCTTATACTGCTGACCTTCATAGTTCTTATGAAATATGAACATAAAATTACATATTGTATTTCGCAGTCATAATCATTTTGTTGATTTGGCTTCTGTTGCTCTATTAAAGACCCCCCCATATTAATTTTTCTTTAATATCTAATATGTTCAGACATCGATAGTTACAATTTTATATGTATATTATATGTATAGATTATTTTTTGTGAATTTTACTGTTTAAAGCGACGTTTCAAAGAGATCACTAAATATTTGTGGGTACTTTTGCACCAGTCGTTGCCTATGGGTTCATGACTAATGTGACCAACTATACTTCTTTCGGAAGTACAGTACTTCTCTTTGAGCTGTTGTACTTCGTACTTCCAAGTACAGTCAAATGTAATTCTTTGCAGTGTTTTGTACTAACCCAAGGCACATTGAATACGTAGTATCAGTAGAGCAGCTGATTTGATTTTTTTTTTAATTATTCGATCTCTAAAATATTAAATATTTTAAATTTATTCTCGCAAAAAAAATATAAATTTTCAAAATCTTTTTACATGTGAAACCCTTTCCTTTACAAAACAAGCAATTGAAAAGCAACGTTTGGAACGTTCACTTAACTCCTCAGCACAAACGCTGATTACTGTGCCTTGCATATGATGGATCAATGCTTCGAGAACCAAACAAAATTTACTGAAAAAGAAAGTCGCACTTTAGGTAAGACAAGAAAAATACGAAATATACATTAAAGTTGTTTTTGCTCTAATACCTATTTGATATGCCTTGGTACCACCTTTTAAGCTGAATTTTCTTTAACTTTTTCGAAAAATTTAAAAAGGTTAGTCATCTCAGTTAAGAAATTATGACTTTCAATCCTTTCACTTCTCTAGCTGACAAATTTCATTACAAATGGCTACTCAATCAAGAAAAATTAAAAGGTGGTAGAGAGTTTAAAAATTCTGTGGCGAATCTTACTTGCTCCTGTGGATATTCAGAAGCTACAGTATCGATGCCACAGTAAACATTTTCTTATCCGGGCAATATATTAACTATTTCCTCTTTAACTGTCGTACAGTCCTTATTTTTTGGACACGAAATTGCTCAATCCTTCCAGTGGTTTTGATTAAACTTACAGTGCCGAACAGAAGTATCGGCACAGTGAATTTTTCGCAATATATGCAAAGTTTTTTATTCTAATTTATTTTCGATAATTTTTTATAAAAATATAGTTCATTTTAATTCTTAGGGAATTTTGTGGAATACATTTTTAAGATGTGGGTAATTGAGGGTTTTTCCCCAATTTTCGCGGGTAATTTAACATTGAATGGCTGCATGTATGTATGTATGTTCTCGGCCTTCTCTAACTCGCAAAAGAAATTTGAAATATTCCCACATTTATTTAAGTTTTCGGGCATTTTAAAATCATTGATGTAAAATTGAAAATAAAATAATTAAATTGTTCAAAAATATTGTTCCTAGCATACCAGCGGAGTTCGATAATAGACTGTAAAGGGGGCTTTATGGTTTTCAAAATTTTCTTAATTTTGTTATAATTATAAGTATTAATTTATTTTTAATGAAAAACGCTAAATTAAAAAATTTTTTACATATTATTCAGTAAAAAGATACAAAAAATATTTTTTATCTTGTTTAAAATACGTTCCTTTTAGGTTTGGAACCACCTTGCGCCCGCTCTATGGAATTCCTTGCCGGATCCAGCATATTTTCTATTAAATACATCGGAAAAGTTCTAAAGTTGTTTACCTCTAAATGCATTTGAAACTGCTATAATGTCAACAGCTTTTATGCTCCGAAAAGACCCATTCGAGGTGTTAACGTGGGAGTCCCTTTTCACTCCATATTCGGAGTGCTCCGAAAACGCTCTTTCAACGCCCCATAAGTGTTGAAATTTCTTACACTATATGGGTCAGAGCCGTGTTTGTGCAAGATTAAGTTAACGATATTGCAGTTGTGAATTAAAAAAAAAATTTTTTAATTC
>NW_016157561.1:11288-39483 GCF_001687245.7 Rhagoletis zephyria
TGCCACCTGCTTCTAAAATAGAAGACTTACACCGTTCGTTGTATTAAAATAGGAGAGGTGACAAATAGAAGGGCTGGGCCTGTAGATGTGCAAGAAGGTATCAGTTTTTTGAATAGGGTTACCACCTGTTTCTAAAATCATAAGACTTACACCGTTCGCGCAATTTACAAAATAAGGTGCCGTGTAAACGGGCTTGATCTAAAGATTTGCAATAAAGAACGTCTTTTTATTTTGAAAAGTGTTGCCGCCTAATAAATTTTTATTTTTGGGAAGAGCGTCAGTTTACACTGTTCTGTCGCGTTTCCAAATGAGGCGTCAGATGAAAAATATTGACTTACAGACCTGTTTTGGTTTTTTAAACAGTTGCCGCCTTATTAAAAATGCGTTGTTTAAATATTATGGTCAGTAAAATGTCACAATATGGGCATCAAGCGAAAGGAGTTTGAGACTAAATTAATATTTTGGTGTTTTTAATAGAGTTGCCACATATTAAAAAAATGTATAACTATGAATGGTAGGCAACCCTATGCCTTGTGGTACATACATCTAGAGGCTAAGCCCTTTAATTTGGCACCTCAGTTTTGAAAATCGAATAATCGGTGCAGATCTGATGCCGTTAACTAAAAACTCCCTTCATGTATTGTATGTATACATACATACATATGTATATAGATTTGAACTAACCCTGGTATTTGGGTATAGGGGCTATTAAAATCCATGTAGGAGGTTCAAAACAATCACATTACTATATACACAGCTCTGGTATACTTGATTTTTAACTTTGACTTTTATTTTTGCCTGAAAAAATAAAAGTCAACAATTACCGGTTATTTTCTGCTCAAAAAAATAAAAGGCAAATTTTAACTTTTATTTTTTGCCTTAAAAAAATAAAAAGCAGAAATAACCGGTATTGTTTGCTCAAAATGATAAAAGTCCTATTTTTAAAAGTCATGGAGGAATCAGAATCTACAATGAGTGACGAGTCTAATGGTACCTTTGAAAAAGCTTTAGCATAATTTTTTCACTATGCCCTTTTGATATCAAAAATTTTAANATATCGACCCCTTTGCCCAAAATTATCGTATGTTACAATTTTTACGAAATTTACTTTTTGATGCAACTTTGTTTTACAACCCATAACGAATCACCAATGCCAACAACAATGTCATCAGCTCCGTCAGAATTGTGAAGAACCTCTCCGAGCCGTTTGACACCAAACGAGGTTTCAGACAAGGGGAGTCCCTTTCGTGTGATTTCTTTAANCGTGAAACTAAACAAATTTAATGTTTGAAAGAGAAATAATGTCAATGGATTTTATTTCGTTTTTAAAAAGGTAATAATGTCAATTGACTTTATTTCGCACCAGGGTGGGAAATAAAGTCAATTGACCTTATTTCCGTTGATCTTATTACCTGTCACCTTTTCCTTTTGAATTTTTTTTACAGCGTAATTTTGCCGTTAAATGATACTAAAATATTATTTTGAGGAAATTTTCGATTAAACTACATATCTAGGTTCAGAAGATTCGCGGAAAAAGTCGGATCTTCTTGTTAACCACATATATATGTCGAAATTCCAAAAAAAAAAAACAATTTTTTTTTCGCTAATTCCATCGCCCGTCAATAACTCTCCGTCCGATTTCTGTGATCGCCGCGCCAAACTGGTTCTTGCTATCATCTCAGTACCTGTCGATTACTCAAAGGGCATCTCAGAACGTGACATTCATATGACCGCAATGCATGTGGGTATATGCTGACGTACAAAATTATGTAAATAAGAGTATGTATGTGCGTGTATGCGCTGTATACACAAAGTGACAAATCTATGTAAAAAACGCAAGTTATACTTTTTTATACTATGTGCACGCATTTATGATTAGATTATTTACCCGAATTGGACTTGCCAGAAGGTTTGTCGCGGCACAGTGACAGGGCAATTTCTATAGATTCGTGTTTTCTAAGAAAAGGACGTGCGAAAAGAATAGGCGCAATTTCAAATTAGCTGTGTTTAGTGCAGTGATACAGGGCGTCAACCGGAAGTGATAAAAACTATTCCTACTAGGCGGAAACTAAATCACAACATAACCAAAATCATTACATTTGCCTCCAACCAAAATCAAACTTACGGGATATAAAACCGGAAGTTGATACCGCTTGTAGCATGAGCTGCTGTTACTGACGAATATCCTTTGCACGATGGAATTCCCTTGGATATCTTCAAGCTCTTAACAGCAACTACCCACCATTTGCGTAACTCGAGATTTTAAAAAGGATGGCGCCAGTTTCGAGCTTAATCGTTTTGCAAAATTGCTTTGTTAGAAATACCTTCGCAACACTTCTTGGCCTACGTGATAATTTGTTTCTTTCGCTCGTGGGTTATATTTCTTTTCATTTCGTTTGTGCTGTTTCCTCATCTGGATATTGGCCCGGTTCCTTGTCAACTACAAAGAATATTATCTACTAAAGTTTACTTGTCTATCTTCGAGTAGTTCTAATTGTCGTAGAAGCTCATATGTCTCTCCGTTAGTTATCATGTGCTGACCGAAAGCCGTGAAATATGGAGAGGTACCGATTGCCGAGTGAGAGGCTGACCGCAAGGCGCAGCAGATGCACGATTGAGAGAATACAAAGGTTGCGCCGATCTCGGACCGCTATTCCTCTCTTAACGAATTTGACATAATCGTTGTCTGCATGACGTCACACCTGTGTTACCAGTTTACGTTTTCCTTGCAACATTTTTTCTTAATCTTCCATTCTTGCTCACGTTTTGGCATTTCTCTCTCGCAATTGCACCAGTGTGACGTCACACAAAAGTTATTCTCAAAAATCCTCTCTGATCGGCGCAATCTTGTATTCTATCATTCTTGCAGCAGATGCTGCTGAGCTGTTCATCCCAATTCTTTTGGTCAGGTTTGACGTAAGCTTTCACAGCTGCTCGGATGCGGTTAAGGCGCTCAGATGCGGTTAAGGCGCTCAGATGCGTTGGCCTGTAGGGCATAAACCGCCGTAAACAGATGTTTGATGCCATATTTTTGGAGAAGGTTATTAAAGGCTTGAGATTTAAATTGGGATCCATTATCAGAAACAATACTTTCTGGAATTCCAAATGTGTGAAAACGTTCTTCTAGCCACGACATAATTGCATCTACAGTGAGCTTCTTTACCGGTTTTAAAAATGGAATGGCTTTATATATTCTATGTATGTAGGTATGTAGGATAGTCTATAACAAAACTCATAAAAATCAAAGGTCCAAATTTTGTTAAAAATTTTAAAAAGTTCTTCAAAATTGTACCTTTACCAAAAATTAAAAACAAAGTTACAATAGTTCAATGCGATTTAGGGCCGGTTGCTCAAAGCCTGGTTGACACTAATCATCGGTTAACATCATTATAGACGTTTTCGACTCCATGCATATAACACGCTGTCGGTAACATCGATAGCGATGTTTAACCAAGGATTAGTGTCAACCAAGCTTTGAGCAACCGGACCCTAGAAATCTAGGGGAAAATGGTTCCTAATCGAATGATACTTGCCCGTTAACGTAAATGTATAAATGTATGTAAGTAAATCAAACACGGCATTTTGGTTTAAAAATTTTTATTTCCCTTGCTATGCAAGGGCAGCCGATAATGCCGAGCGAGTCAATACAACTGATTTTAGCGGTGCCTGCACCTGAATTCCTAACTCCCTAACTGCCAACACCTCACGTGGACTGCCGTGTGACTCTTCTTTGCTGAATCTGCGATTCCCACGATTTTGGACTGCAGGTGTTCGTTGTTGCTGGCAAGCCCTTCCGTTGTTTCGGCTGTGTTACATGAGCTGCAGCTGCGCTTTTTATTTTTACTGATGTAGTTGTTTGCGCTGCGCTTACGGATTTTGTTCACTTGTTGTGTTGCCTACTGCACTATGTTATTTTGCTTTATTATTGTGGCTGCCTACTGCGGTATGTTAACTATTCCCCGCTAGAAGAGGAGACGTCCAAGGATTCCTTAAGCACGTTGGTCAATATTGCAATGTTAGCGTTGCGTTTCCGTCGCTTGTTGATTATATAGGCTAATACGACAACAACAAAAAATGCAATTGTAAGGGCGTAAGGCCTTTGGGACGATTGTGTTTCAACAAATCCCCTCAACGATGAAATATGTTGCAGATTATTTTGGTTAATATGGTGCAGGTATGGAAGTGACAAAAATATAGTATGGTTTGTCAGGTTCAGGAATTGCGCGGGTGTGACCTCAGGATACGCGCGTACTATCTTTCGCCAATTGATGTACGTGGTGCCATTAATGGTAACATTCTCTGTAAACTTTATCATAAATGTTCCATTCAAATTTACTGGGGGAGAATTTACTTCACGAACTTCGACCAATTTATCGTTTATAATAACGAAGCCGTCATCAATTTCTTCCACTGGGTCAGGTCTGCTGTGATAGTCTGGCAGAATGCTGGGCGTTGCTGATTTTCTTACAATTCTGTTGTACTATTGGATATTTAATTATGAAATAAATATTGTCATAGTTTTGTAAAATTTTTGATTTTGAGACTGTTAGTAAATCGCTTATTGTGATATTTGTAGAGTGCTCAGTGATTAGTAAGTTTTTAACCTCATCACTATTTAACAATATTGGATTGATTAACTGTATCTTCCCCAAGGTGACTGAATACAGATCTGATTCTATTTCGCTGTTAACGCTCTGTTCCTTGTTGATATCAGTTCAAAGAGGTGCCCCGTGCCAAACTCATGTTTTTTTGTTGTGCTAATTATTTTGTTTACGGCGTCAGTTAACTGGTTTATTTTAACTTGGAGCTGGCTATTAACGTAAATCTGTTGCTCATTTGCTTCGATCAAGGAGTCCGTTCGTGTTTGAAGTTGGTTGAAGTCATCGAAATGCTACGGGAATGTCGGTGGTGAGTCCTTAATGAATATAGTAGTCGTAATATGCGGCCTATGTCCAGCTGCACTGTTTTCCTAATGTGGGACTGTGGAAAGTTCTCCAGAAGGTCGTGCGTTTCTTCGGCGATGTTCTCGTAAATGGTCAAATTTAGGTGGTGTATGATATGGTTATATTGGTTATAGATGGCAACCTCTCCATCCGATGTAGGGATGTAAACTGAGTCAGTATAATTAAAAATTTCCGACCGCGCTAATGCAGCTGCGGTTAGAATCAGGAGCCTATTAATAAAAAAAATTATCTAAGATTACCTTTATGAATTCTCTTGCCGTCAATAAGTGGTTCCCAAATCTTTTTCCACTATTTTTTCTGTGTATAGTTTACTGCGTTTATTACCCAGTCTTCTATTAGATTTTATAAAAACCTTTTCGCCTGGCTTAAAAATTTTAGTTTGCCTATTTCTGTTGTGGTAGCTAAGTTCAGAGTTTTGCGCTTTTATTAAGTTGTTTTTAATTCCGTCCAAGTATTTTGATGATGCGGAGTGAATTATGTCGATGGGCCGTTGCCCTGTTACGGAGTGTATTGTCCTGTTGTATTTGTAATTCGCGAGTAGAATAAGATCGTNCAAATTTTAGTTTGCCTATTCCTGTTGTGGTAGCTAAGTTTAGAGCTTTGCGCTTTTATTAAGTTGTTTTTAATTCCGTCCAAGTATTTTGATGATGCGGAGTGAATTATGTCGATGGGCCGTTGCCCTGTTACGGAGTGTATTGTCCTGTTGTATTTGTAATTCGCGAGTAGAATAAGATCGTTCGTGTCATTTAGTCCCTGGCTTAGTTTAATACACCGACTGATTTCCGAAAGAGTTCCGTGAAATCGTTCTATCTGTCCGTTCGTTGTGCTATGGTGTGGTGGTGTCGTAAATATCGAAATATTAAAATGATCTTTTAGTAAGGATTTTACTGTCATAGAGTTTAGTGACTTTTCGATATCACAAAGAAGGCTTTTAGTGTCTTTGAAAAAGTTCATAATTCGTATCAAGGGTTCATTTATATCGACTATTGACCTAGAGGGAATAGACTGAACTATAGAAAATTTTGAGAATTTGTCGATGCAAGTTATGTATTGCTTATTATCAGTTGAAAAAATATCCACATGTAGAATTTCTCCGGGCTTGCTAGGGATTGGCGTCCTTCCCATTTCAGGGTTTGGCGGGTGGCGCTGATATTTCGCTTCCTGGCAAATTTTGCAATTAAGTAAAATTTCTTTTAACATTTTGCGCATGCTTGGAAAATAATAGTCTCTTAAGACTTGCTTCATATTTTCTTTAAGAGACCGATGAGCTCNGTAAGCATTGTTAACATTTTGCGCATGTTTGGAAAATAATAGTTTCTTAAGACTTCCTTCATATTTTCTTTAAGAGACCGATGAGCTCTATCATGTTCCGCGTACAGAATTTCATTTTTGATCATCCTCGTTAAAGATGTCAGTTACCAAATTTTTTGTATGCACGAATTTGACAGATGGAAAGTCAGCTTTAACTCTGTTTTGAAATTTTCCTTATACAGATAGGTCGCATAGCAATCTATTGGTAACGTTGGGATTGATGCAGTCCTTTAATTGATCAGAAACATTGTCTATATTCTATAAATGATATGCTGCGTGATTGGAACACAATTTTTGTGGTTTTTGAATTTGTATCTCCACTTTCGAGAACAATCTGATTTACGAATGAATTGATCGGGTTCGCTACCGTGAAAATTACTTCTGTGGACGATTCTTCACTGTGAACAGTCTCGCCGCCTGAGTGAGACATGGCTTTGGGTTCTAAACTGTTTATATGCTGCCTTGATAACGTGTCTGCGACAATGTTTTCTTTGCCTGGTTTGTAATGAAATTTAGGGGAGAACTCTTCCACGANTACCGTGAAAATTACTTCTGTGGACGATTCTTCACTGTGAACAGTCTCGCCGCCTGAGTGAGACATGGCTTTGGGTTCTAAACTGTTTATATGCTGCCTTGATAACGTGTCTGCGACAATGTTTTCTTTGCCTGGTTTGTAATGAAATTTAGGGGAGAACTCTTCCACGAAGGCTCTCCACCGCTTCAATTTCGCATTCGGATTTTTATCCGATATCGAAAAAGTGAGCGGTTGATGGTCGGTAAAGATGTTGATATTGTTTGCCACATATAGATAGTTTCTAAGTTTCTGAAATGCCTAGACAATCGCGAGAAGTTCTCGCTCATTTGTAGCATAGTTTTCTTCTGTTTGCGGCAAAGTGCGCAATATCATAGTGATGGGTCTGCCTCCTTGTGAAAGGACTGCACCCAAGGCGTGAGATGACGCGTCTGTGGTCAGATCCAAAGGTTTTTCGTAGTCGGGATAAAGAATGAGAATGTCCTCTGAAGACAGAATATTCTTGATTTTTCGGAACGCTTCATGGGCTTCATCGTTAAATGTAATTTTTATGTTTTTAGAAGAGTTGGTGCCAATTGTTCCATTTTCGCCCCGTAGATATTTTGTGAGGGGTTTGGAAATCAGTGCATAGTCTTTAATAAAGCGCCTATAATAGCTAGACAAGCCTAAAAGGAACGCAATGCGCGTATTTTCGGACCTCGTAGTTGATTATGTATTTTACTTAATCCTTTGATGTTCTAATGCCATCTTTCGAGACAAAAAATCCTAGAAATTCAACCTCCGATTTAAAAAATTTAGTTTTTTCCAAGGAGACCCTCATCTTGGCTGAATATAATTCAAGCACTCGGCTGACGTCCTGCAGGTGAGTTTCGTTATCATTGGAAAAGATGATGATGTCATCTATGTAAACGTGACATGTTCTCCCGATATCCTCCCTCAGTACGTCGTCAATAGCTCGCTGAAAAATGCTCGGCCCATTCTTTAACCCAAATGGTAACATAGAATACTCGTACTTTCCGTTATTCACGGAAAATGCGGGTTTTTCCCTGTCCTTCTCAGCAAGTACAATCTGATGAAACCCAGATTTCAAGTCTATTGTTGTAAAAATTTATGATCTCCCTAGGTTTGAAAGGATTACGGATGTGTCAGGAATTGGATACTTATTGCTTATGGTTTTTTCTTTGATCTTTTTGAAATCTATGACCATGCGTAGTTTTTTCTTTGCTGTGTCATCTGTTCCTTTTTTATGAACCACCCAAACTGGACTATTATATGGTGAGCGTTGTGGTCTAATTATACCATCATGCAAGAGATTGTTAAATACCTCGTTAACGAATTCAGAGGCGGCCATTGGATATGGGTATGATTTGGAGATAACTGGGTAATCATTGCTTATTTTGACAGTAGCCACAATATTTGTGTTGAACGCCAAGGACTCATTTGGGTCAGAAAAAACGGCAGCGTATTTCGCTTTTAATTGTACAATATCCGCATTTGCGATTATACTGTTAACATCGCTACAATGAAAATACATTAGCTTTTCTGACCCGTTTACATGAAACAAAATTCCCTTTATAATATCCAATCTAGCATCTATCTTTCGAAGGAGGTCGTAACCAATTATACCGTCAAAAGTCTTGAGCGTAGGTAAGATAAAGAAATCGGAGTTAGTATTGAAAATATTTATGGTGCACTTACTGGTAATTATATCAGTTCCATGAATGGAGCTAACTAAAAATGGGGAGAAAATAGCTTTTGTACCCTTCCAGTTTGCATTTTTTACATAATTTTTTGACGCACCAATGTCCACTAGAAATTTAAGTTGTTTTCCTTCGAATGCCCTGCTAACATATGGTAGCAGGGATCTACCCCTAAAAAATTGATCTCGTCGGATACTTCCTCTGGATCTGCACCATCGGTATAACGGGTTTCGTTGCCTGCACCGTCGTCATATCTGTCTGGCTGGTAGTAGTAGTCGGCATCCTCGTAATTTTCGGTTGAAGGATATTGTTCTAAATGGTTTATGCGTTTTATCTTGTTATTATTGAAACGATCGCTATCGCGTTGCCTTTTCTGCGCTAGCTGCATATCGGAGCTCTTNACAATATCCGCATTTGCGATTATACTGTTAACATCGCTACAATGAAAATACATTAGCTTTTCTGACCCGTTTACATGAAACAAAATTCCCTTTATAATATCCAATCTAGCATCTATCTTTCGAAGGAGGTCGTAACCAATTATACCGTCAAAAGTCTTGAGCGTAGGTAAGATAAAGAAATCGGAGTTAGTATTGAAAATATTTATGGTGCACTTACTGGTAATTATATCAGTTCCATGAATGGAGCTAACTAAAAATGGGGAGAAAATAGCTTTTGTACCCTTCCAGTTTGCATTTTTTACATAATTTTTTGACGCACCAATGTCCACTAGAAATTTAAGTTGTTTTCCTTCGAATGCCCTGCTAACATATGGTAGCAGGGATCTACCCCTAAAAAATTGATCTCGTCGGATACTTCCTCTGGATCTGCACCATCGGTATAACGGGTTTCGTTGCCTGCACCGTCGTCATATCTGTCTGGCTGGTAGTAGTAGTCGGCATCCTCGTAATTTTCGGTTGAAGGATATTGTTCTAAATGGTTTATGCGTTTTATCTTGTTATTATTCAAACGATCGCTATCGCGTTGCCTTTTCTGCGCTAGCTGCATATCGGAGCTCTTTGGGTATTGATTCCCAAAGGCTGTCCTACCTGAAGGAAAAGCTTGGGGGTTAGAAGAAGTAGGTCGCGGCGGAGCTAATTGCGGTGTGGAAAGATTGTTGGGCCTATCATTTCGTTGGGCGACCCAGAATCTAGAGAGGCTCGGGTCTACATCCATAGGAGTTGGTCGTGGTGGTGGTGGTCCGCTTGGGTGTCTAGGAAATGCTACACTATTTCTTGCCAGAGGCATTCTATTAAGATTGCGTGGTTGCAAACTAAAGTCCGGAAATCTACTATCGGAAAATCTGTGTGCAAATAAGGAGCGCGCCTGATTGGATTCTAGCTCCTGTGCGAGTGCTAAGGCTGACGCCATGTCTGATGGTCTTGACGAAAATAAAATATCGCAGAGTGGGCGATTCAGTCCCGATATGAATACCCGTAACGCGTCTTGGCGGTACTTCGCATTTAACGATTCCAAGACATCCTGTTTTGATAGGACATCAACGTTTTGTTAATTATTGCCGTTAATTTTTTCTCCACTTCGTCATAGAATTCAGTTATTGCCAGCTTTCCTTGACGAAGAGTTGACATTTCCTGTTCCAGTATGTAGACCGGTTTCTTGTCCGCGTACGTAAAGCCGAGCCTAGCTATAATAGCTTTGAAGTTAAGTACCGTGTTAAAGGACGACAGAATTGAATCCGCAGAACCCACTGCTTTGTTCCTTATAATGGCCACGGCCTGATAATGCTTGGAATTGCCCTGCGCGGTTTCGAAAATTGTATAGGCAGTATGTGCTGCCTGACGCCACGACACGTATCGCGACTTCTGGCAAGGACTTCACTACGTCCAGAGATTCATCACACCTGACTGTCGAGTCGATTGTCACCTCCCGATATTCTTCAACCTGAGATGGTCTCTCTATCTGTGTGATCCTAGCTGTCAATGCGTCCACTGTCGATTGAAACTCTCGTCTTGTCTGTTCCGTTGCTGTCCGGACAGCGGCACTCATTAAAGTGCGAATGGTATTTTCGTCCATGTCGAGTCACTTTGTTTCAAAATTTCTTTTTCTCTTAGTAATTTAATCTTTCTATCTATCTATATTTCTTAATTCTATGGAGCACTCTACTTACAGTTTCATGCTAAAGTAATTTTTTCCAGGTCGTTTATTCCGGTAGGGGGAGACGGCGTATTCGTCCTGTCCCTCGTAGGCTATGCCTCGGCTTGGCGTGCAAGGCCTAAATTTTTATTAAAAGAAAAAAGTTTGCTTTTAAGCTTTTTTGAGTTCTTTTTACAAGGTACGTATGTCTTTTTTTGGTTGAATCAATCACTTCAGCTGTTTTAATTTTTTTTATTTCATTATAAATTTTTTCAAGTTCCTTAGGCCACTGATTTAAGAGTTTTTATTTCGTTTTTAGTTTTTCGTAAGGCACGTACGCCTTTTTTGCACTACTAGTCTTTAATTTGGTTTTTTTTTTGAAGTTAATAAATTTTCCGCTTATAACTTATTTGTATGGTGGGTCCGAACCCACGGCCACGGTCGCGTATCCTTTTACGAGGATATTTTTAAGTGGCCCCACGTTGGGCGCCAGTAAATCAAACACGGTATTTTGGTTTGATAATTTTTATTTCCCTTGCTATGCAAGGGCAGCCGGTAATGCCGAGCGAGTCAATACAACTGATTTTAGTGGTGCCTGCACCTGAATTCCTAACTCCCTAACTGCCAACACCTCACGTGGACTGCCGTGTGACTCTTCTTTGCTGAATCTGCGATTCCCACGATTTTGGACTGCAGGTGTTCGTTGTTTCTGGCAAGCCCTTCCGTTGTTTCGGCTGCGTTACCTGAGCTGCAGCAGCGCTTTTTATTTTTACTGATGTAGTTGTTTGCGCTGCGCTTACGGATTTTGTTCACTTGTTGTGTTGCCTACTGCACTATGTTATTTTGCTTTATTATTGTGGCTGCCTACTGCGGTATGTTAACTTGTACATATGTAGAAGCAGCGTTTCCAACCAACTTCAAACTACAATGACAACTTGTATGTAATTTCCTGAATTTTGCACATAGTCTGAAAATTTTTTAATGCTTTTTGTTGTAGGATGAACTATATTTATATAAAAAATTCGTTGAAAATTTTAAGTAAAAAATGTTAAATCCATTGTGAAAAATTCTCTGTGCCAATAATTTACTGTGACACTGTATATATTTACATACATATCGATACCTGAGCTGAAGATCGACCTATCTCGACAGCCAGTTCGAAAACGCCTTATCTCAGAAAACTTTTCAAGAACGCCCTATCTCAGAATTTGGTTGGACAACGCCCTATCTCAAAATATGATTGAAGAACGCCCTATCGCAGAATTCGGTTCAAAAATGCCCTATATCAGCTGCCGAATCAAAAAAAGCCCTATCTCAGCACATTTTGAAACGAATTCTGAGATAAGGCGTTCTTCAACCAAATTCTGAGGTAGAAATAGGGCGTTCTTCAATTAAATTATGATGTGGGGCGTTCTTGAATAGTTTTATGTTTGTTTATTACATTTAGAGCGTGTGCGACAAGTATGAGGTGAATAAAATTTCACTAGCTCTCGAGGCTAGTGAAATTTTTGACTAATGAATAGAAAATTTTGACAATTGCAAAAATTGTTGATTTGTATAAATTTTCTGCCCCAAACTTTGCTGCCATATTTAACTCGCAGCTGTAAATAAAAAATTTACAAAAAAAAATTTAACATGAAAAAGATTCTTAATATTAAAAAAAAAAAAATCACTGTATGCACATTTTCTACATATTTATTTTCCAGACTGATTTTATTATGCTAGTGTCATGATGATTAATAAAGAACTATTTAAATATGCACATACGTAGATGATATTTATATTTTTAATAAACGCTGTAAATGTACTAAATTGAAAACTTTAAATATTCAATTCCATTAAATTCAAGGCATACTTCGTTCCTGTAAAATTAAAAAAAATTGACGTATCACCTTTTTCACTTCCAGTTTTCTATATTTGTTTTACGAAAAACAGGAAAATTCTAACCGGAACACATTGAGACAAGTTTTAGCAAACTATTTTTTTGTTATATTCAACAATTTTATTGAGCTTGAGGCCGTTTTTTTAATGCAAACTATTGTGGAAAAATTAACAATAATTTATAAATGTGAAAAGATAGCTATTTCGGAAATCACCACATTGCCTCATCAGACTTCTTCAGCGGGATTCGAACCTTCCAGCCAGTTGTCTACGCACTGTGTTAAGTTCGCCTTATAAACTGTTGTTGCTTTTTCCACTTTTTTCATGTAAGCCAACTACAATCAAGCGCAGCTATTCCGCTGCAATTCACACTTGATCACGCGGTTGTTGATTTTATTGGATTTCGTTATTAATTCTATTTTTAGAATGTTTAACTTTAGGTGTGCTCGTCCTTAAGTTATTTGTTTGTTTGTTATTTTTGGCCTTATAACAATTATATTCAACAATTTTATTGAGCTTGAGGCCGTTTTTTTTTTAATGAACACTATTGTGGAAAACTTAACAATAATTTATAAATGGAAGAAGTGATAGCTATTTCGGAAATCACCACGTTTCCTCATCAGACTCGGTTCGAATCCGGCTGAAGAAGTCTGATGAGGAAATGTGGTGATTTCCGAAATAGCACACACACACACAAAAATAGTTTGTTAAAACTTGTCTCTATGTGTTCCGGTTAGAATTTTCCAATAGAGCGTAAAACAAATATAGAAAACTGAAAGTGAAAAGGTGATATGTCTTTTTTTTTAATCTTATAGGAACTGAGTATGCCTTGAATTTAAAGGAATTGAATAATTTTAAAGTTTTCAATTTAATACATTTACATCGTTCATTAAAAATATACATATCATATATGTATTTGCATATTTAAATATTTCTTTATTAATCATCATGACACTAGCGTAATAAAACCAGTCTGGAAAATAAATATGTAGAAAATGTGCATACAGTGATTTTTTTTAATATTAACAATCTTTTTCATGTTAAATGTTTTTTGTAAAATTTTTATTTACAGCTTTGAGTTAAATATGGCAAAAAAGTTTGGGGCAGAAAAATTATACACATGAACAATGTTTACATGTTTCAAAATTTTCTATACATTTGTCAAACATTTCACTAGCCTCAAGAGCTAGTGAAATTTTATTCATTTCATACTAGTGAAAAATTTAGTCACAACGAACTTTGTTACCGCTTCGTACACGTTCTAAATGCAATAAACAAACTGTGCAATGCGGTAATGCCGCGCATACTAGAGATGGACACGGGATTAAATATTTAATCCCGATCCCGCCCATCCCAAAATTTGATTTCTAAGTCCCTAGTCCGCTCATCCCGACGTTTTTCAGAATTGTACCGCGGGCCCCGATATCTATCTCTAAAGCAGGCTACAAACGGACAACAAATTGAATTGATCGGTTGAGATTTCAACGTGTGTGGCGAGGTTTGCAAACCGATCGAAAGTTGACAAATATGTTCATGTCTTTCAAATTAATTTTAAATACTAAAAACAATAATAATAAGATCTGGCATTTTCCTATTATTATTTTGTCTTTTTCGTCTCAATAAAACATTAAAAGTGCATATTCCAAACATCGTTTTTAAGGAAGATCTCGTGAATTTGCGGTTTTATCGGGAGTGTCGGGAAAGGATTTTGGTCCCGTCCCGCCTGCCATATTTTTACAGATCATCCCGATACCGCCCATTCCGCCCAATTTTAAATCAGTACCGTGGGTCCCGCGGGTCCCGCTATCCCGCGTCCGTCTCTAGTGCATACAGCTGTTTGCTAACAATTTGTGGCAACGCCGTTGAATCTGCTGATAATTTTAAAAAGTTTAAATGTGTTAAATGTGTAAATTCTTCAGTGTAGGGGAAAAAATTTGTACATTTTTATTTTCAAGACTGATTTTATTATGCTTGTGCCATGATGATTAATATAGAAATATTTAAATATTCACATTATGGCGGGTAAATTTTTTTTCGATATCGTTCCTAGCAGATTCGGATTCTACATGAAATTCTAAGAAAAAAAGTCCTTCAGACCACAGCTCTAAAATTAATTTCGAGCCTGCGCAATTTTGAAAAGATGTCTTTAATTGATGCTAAGTTAATAAGCAGATTAATGTTTACTAAAATCTCACAAATGTGATTTTTTTTAATACAAATTTGTGTTTGTGGGTTTTCCGATACGAAGAATTAATTTTTGATATCTGTTTCTTATTTAAAGATCCGCAAGATGGCGCTACAAAGCAAATCTAAATATGTATATATATATGTATAACTTTGTGTCCAATTATATAATAACTTATTGAACATGGAATGCTTGATGAATCAATGCTAACTATCTCAAATTAACGTATTTTCTAAGAAAAAATTTAGTTATATTATTTTATTACACTGTAAACGCACTCAAAACTTCAACATTAGAAAAGTAATTGAATATGACAATATCAGCCGTACACCAATTTTCAGAATCGCAAATATTTTGCGTTTTACTTTTCAAATCGCAAAAGTACGTGACCAATATTCGCAAATCGGAAAATTTTTGCGGTTTCAAATCGGTTGCCGATGAGACGGTGGAATGAAAATGGTTTAAATTTATTTTTGATTATGCCCATTATATTTTGCGATATTTTTGGCGTCCTAAAATTAACTTTGTATGTTGATATTATTTGTTTAATTCACTATTTACTATACACATCTCCGTTTTGGACAACGAAAATTTTTCGAAGCAACGAAGATCTACGATTTGGTGCGGCCGATACATGTGCGATAATTGTTGCATACCTTCAAGGGATGGCTTTTAAGAATGCTGGAAACGATGTTGAAAATGGAACTTATCGATAACAAAAAGTTGCGAATTCAGGAGCACCCAAAAATAAAAACGTACGATTTTTACAAAAACGCAAATCGCAAAAGTAAGTGGAAATGGGAGCACGGCTGTATATTTTAATACAGAAGGCTCTGCAAAATCAAGTATGTATTTACAAAGTTATTATTTTTTGAAGTGGGGAATAAATGTCTCTATCTTTCTTCGTCCCAAAGAAGCAACATGGCATTGAAGAAAAATAGGCATTTCAACTATATAATGGCATAAAATCACTACGTTTTTGCATGTCCCACCCGTCACAAAAAGGTTTTAAACTTAGTATCGCTTAGTTACTACTTTGGGGATTTTTCTATAATTTCATAACTAGAGTGTGTTTATACTATGAAGCCCTATTTCATCTCTTTTATTACATTATAAGTGCCTACTTTAGAGATTTTGAAACGTTTTTCTTGTCCCGCCCGCGACAATCACTTATAAATTTTTTCTAAAGGTGAATAACAATAAAAAAACAAGTTTAACGTTTCAAACCTATGTTTAATGCCACAAAACTGTGAAGTTCTGATAGACTAAACACCATAATACCGTTGATGGGCTAAGCGATGTAGTAAAAAATTTTGCGTGGTCAGCTCGAAAAGTCAAGGTAAACATTACTATCATAGAGACGCCAGAGAATTCTATGATGAGGGTTGCTTAACAACAATCCAAAAGTCAATAATAACAATTACCTCAAAAGTTCCAACTAAGAAAATCTAGAAGTTCGCCTAACTTATAAATTCAACCCAATACATAGCCTTTAAGTGAGAAAGATAAAAAAAAGTAAAAGCATTCTAGTGCAGATAACTTTTCAGGTTATACATCAATCTTGTGATCTTTTCTGACGTTTTATGGTTTCACCAAAGAATAGCTACGTTCGAGCGTGATTTGTCCATGAAATCAGTTTTCCAAAAATAACTCAACTCCAGCCATTCTTAGGGCCCGTTACTCAATTTTTGGTCAACACTAACAGCAGGTTAAACATCGCTATCGACGTGGTAACAGTAGTCGATATCCATGTTTAGCCTGTAGTTAGTGTTAGCCAGACATACATAGCTAGTCTAAACAAACTTGAAAATCATTAAGGCACATTCGAAATTTCTTTGCAATCAAATACACCGTGCAGAAGTGCATTTGGAAAAATGCATTTAAAATTTCATGCGTTTGCAAATAATCCATTCTCCCATGCTTTTTAACACATCGTTCTGGCGACTTCTAGCTTTCGTTTGGTATAAGTATTGCACCCTAAAATAGATCCTGAGGGCAGCAGTATATCGTGCGTCTTAAAATGACTATACTATAATAAAAGTGGGTCAATTGTTCTTGTATTTGGCCTCTAACAATTATCATGTCTAAGCCCTTTGATATGGATCTCACTAGAAGCTCCATTTCATGAAGGAAATCGTACGTGTCCCACCCGTGACAAAAGTTGTCCCACCCGTGACAGGAGAATTTTGAATTTTTTAATAATAAACAACTAATTCCAATGTTCCCCAAAAAGCAGTATCTTCTCTTTGTCCTACCCGTGACAGAAGAAACAGCTCAGAATTTTCCGATATAAAATCAAGTTGGAATATTTTTCGTATTTGGTATTAACTCCTATATTAGTGAACAAGGTGTACCTTTACCGAAATGTAGAATTGCTTAGTACTTTATACTTAAATTTAAAAAGGAAAAACTATTTTTGCTGTACAAATGTCCCATGCGTGACGATGGAATACCCCATATGTATATTTCGAAAGCCGTTTTCCGTTCGCACATCTCAAGAAAGGCTCCACCAATTTTTTTGAAATTTTGGACACCTACTGCAGACTTACCAAAGATGGCTTTACTCTGAAAAATATTTAGTTATATAAAGGGGCCGTGGCACCTCCCATACAAACCGAGTTTTTCAAACTGCATATCTCTGGAAGTATTCATGGTAGAGTACTGCAACTTGGTATGGCGATATACTTTAGGATTTTCTTAAGGTTTTTACATAACGTTGGAACTTCCTCAAATTACACTATAGAAAATAAGAAGAAAATAATTTAACTATAGTTGACATGTTTCATATAATATTTGATATGCCCAAGAAATTAATACAACAAAAAGATCAATCTTTTACGGGCATATCGCCGGGTCGTTACGTACCAGTTGCGATAATGTGATGGAGCTTAAATTATTCAAAAAGAAGACTGACGTTTTTTTTGTCGTGTGTTGTTAGATATCTCGAAAATAACTTTCAGTTTAATAACAACGAATTTGCCTATAACTTACAATTCTTTTTTCACAATTCACTGACATTGTAAAAGAGTTTTGCGTACGAGACATAAAGTTAGATACTCTTTTCAGCGAATTCTTAGTCTTTCAAAGTTTTTGCGTAGTTGCAAAAGTTAATTTAAGCCATGAGGAAATATAGATGAAGTTCTTAAATAGTGGTACTTTTCCACATTTTGAAAAAATATGTAATATAGTTTTTTTTCAATACCACACTCAATCGAAGAAACTGAGAGGATCTTAAGTATATAGTTATTTCCTGACGCAAAGAGAGAAATCGGCTTCTAATTAAAATTATTTAAAGTGAGCTTCAAATTAAAATTAATTTTAAAATGAAATGTATAGAATTCTTTGACTATGTAAACACTAAAGATTCAAATGATCTCATTATTGCTAAATATTCAAAAATGTCAAAAATCTAATATATAAAAATCTCGTGTCACGGTGTTAGTGGTCGAACTCCTCCTAAACGGCTTGACCGATCTTTATGAAATTTTTTGTGTATATATGGTAGGTATGAGGATCGGATGTAATTTCATACCGCTAGGTGCAAAGGGCGTGGCCCTCCCATTCAAACCGAATTTTGTATACTGCATATCTCTGGAAGTGTTCGTGGTAGAGTACTGGAGCTTTGTATGGAGATATATGAAATCAATCACATGGTCATGAAGAAAAATTGGGGCTATTAGAAAAAGGGGCGTAGCAGATCCCATACAAACCGATGAATGTTTCATACTGCATGTCCCGGAAGATGTTCATGGAAGAGGAGTCGAGCATGGTATGGAGATATATGAAATCAATCACATGGTCATGAAGAAAAATTGGGGCTATTAGAAAAAGGGGCGTAGCAGATCCCATACAAACCGATGAATGTTTCATACTGCATGTCCCGGAAGATGTTCATGGAAGAGGAGTCGAGCATGGTATGGAGATATATGAAAGCAATCGCATACTCATGGAGAAATATTGTGGTTATTGGAAAAGGGGGCGTGGCACCTCCCGTACAAAGCGAATATTTCATACTGCATACCTCTGGCAATGTTCACCATAGAGTACTGGAATTTGGTAATTAGGGTGTCCCTATCCTAAAAAAATTTTCTCTATTTTCTTCTTTTAGAATTTTTAGTATTTTGTTATGAAAAATCTAATATATAAAAATATCGTGTGACGGTGTTTGTGGTCGAACTCCTCCGAAACGGCTTGACCGATTTGAATGAACTTTTTGGTATATATACGGTACTAGATTGCAAAGTATGTTTCATACCGCTAAGTGAAGAGGCGTGGCACCTCCCATACAAACCGGATTTTTCATACTGCATATCTCTGGAAGTGTTCATGGTAGAGTACTCGAACATGATATGGAGATATTTGAAATCAATCCCATACTCTTAGAGAACACTGCGGCTATTTTATAGGGGGCCGTTGCGCCTTTTAAACGCACTAAAGCTTTTACGTATCTTTGTATGCATATACACTTTTGCTAGGTTATTTAAGATGGCAATGGATATATGCCTTCTGACAACCACCAAACCATAATATTAGAAGATAAATGCGTCACTGAAAATCATGAACGTGAACTGTTGGTGAAAATTTTGGACCAAAATATTTCAATACAAAAAATTAATTTTGGGCGGGACAAAGTTCGCCGGGTCTGCTAGTATAAAATAATTTATTGCCTTCTGTGTACAATGATGTGTACACTCATGTTAAAATGAATAACAGTTTTATTTTTTATGAACTCTATTTTATTCATATACCAAAATATTGTTTAAAACTAGTTCTCTGGTGATTTAAAGTATTATCTGTTACTTACATTCATAATTTTGCTTTGAATAAAAATGTACTGAAAAGTACTGATTTTTTTAGCATGAAAAAGTCTAATGTACTGATTTCGCGCATAAAAAATCTGGCAACCCTATGCATACCTCTGGAAAAGTTCATAAAGCTGGTACGGAGGTATGTATATAAAATGAATCGCATACTCAAAAGAGAAAAATGGGGTTACTTTTCATGTAATTTTTTCCGCTCAATCTGATTATTTAGTCAAACTATAATAAACTGCAATAGTTTTTGAGATATAGCCAAATTTCGGTTTTTAGAGATGTGAAATAGTGCACTCACTTAATTGTATATTTCCGTTTATATACCTGGCGGAACTTAATTTTCCTTTTTAAAATAGTGAAGAACATTAAATTTACTATGTTCTGCACAACCGATATTTTCCAAACGGATTTGTAGTTTAGGAGCTAATCATTGACTCATCGCTAATTTTGCAAAATTAAAAAAGAATAATAATAAAAAAAGTTACTTCGGTAAAAATGTCAACATAAAACAAGCTGTTAACTTTTGGATTCGTGCACATCAAAGCATGATTCTTCATTAATACAATAAGACCCTGTTCATCTAAATTGAATAATAAACGTAGAAGTTATGAGCACTTAAGTAGAGATACAAATAAAAGTTTCTATACAAATTTATGATTTGCATATTATGGAGTACACACCTTTTACTAAAATTTTGAATCGCTATATCTCAGAAATGGTACTCCTTAGGAAGAAAAATTGTATAACAGTCTTTATAGATAATTGTATGATCTACACTTTCGTACCACCTATTTTTATGATAAACCTTACAGTTTTGCTGGAAAATTGAAAAAATCAATTTGGAATCAACACTTTAGTAAATATTTATCTGCATATTAACTTAGCATCAATTAAAGATATCATCTCTTAAAATTGCGCAGGCTCGAAATTGACTTTAAAGCTATGGTCTGGAGGAATTTTCTTCTTAGAATTTTATGAAAAATCCGAGTCTGCCAAGAAACGATGTCGACAAAAATCGATCCACACAAACTGACCCGCCCTAATGCACATACTTATATGATATTTATATTTTTAATAAACGATGTACATATATTAAATTGAAAACTTTGATTATTCTATTGCTTTAAATTACTGTAAAATTAAAAAATTAGACGTATCACCTTTTCACTTCCAGTTTTCTATATTTGTTTTACGCCCTATTGGAAAATTCCAACCGGAACATATAGAGACAAGTTTTAACAAACTATTTTTTTGTTATTTAATTTATATTAGTTGTTTTAAATAGTGTATTCTGCAATATATAAATAAAATTCAACAAACTTTCGTAAAACTTCAAGTTTTTTTATCAGAATAGTAAAAAAATGTGTGCAGTTTTGTAGCCCATTAAATTTTAGTACAATAAAGTGCAAGTGCGGTTTCTGAAAAATCCTTTGATTGTTAATATTTTTTTCCTAGCGGTGCGGTGCATTTTTGCCATACGAAAAAATTGTACAACGTACCTTTTATGTTTTGTTAAATAGCCTTGATATCTACATAGAGAATGGAAAAACGAAAAATATTAGGAGTATTCTCTAAATCTTGCACCATGCACGGATTGCACGAAATGCAAAAATACTATTCCAAATTACGAAGAGTACGAGAGCACCCCATTGCAAAGTGGTAGCATGCATGGGTAGCAAGCAGCGAAATTATTTATCAAATACAATAACAAGAGACAGCAAAAGAAAATAAAGTGAGCGAGATGAGAGGAATGAGAGAAATATGTAGCAATTCCAACAACAAACAACTAGCACAGGGTCGCATTTATCTTGCTGTGCTATTTTGCAAAATATATACGTGGGTTTCGACGTTGCATATTTTGCAGCAATAGGAAATGTTGTTTCCCATGAATTTTTTGTTGTGTGTTTGCAAGTTATGCAATCCATGCAATCGGTGCTACGTGCAATGGCTTTGCAAGATTTGGAGAATACCCCTGTTGTGTAGGCACAAGTATTGCAAAATCATCAATACGTATATCAAGCTAGCAGACCATGGTCATGGCGCGCAATTCTAACCTATTGGGTATTTAGTTGCTAATTAGTTACACTATTCCCGATTTAGTTCCTCATTCCGTTTAAAAGATACGTGTGATCTGCTAGGTTAAGTCTTAAGCTAGCAGACCATTGCTATATCTCCGGTTCCCGATAAGATATCCGAGTTCTGCAAACGGTATATTTATTTGAAAAAAATATCATTATGTAAATTGCGTGTGGCACACTGAAAAAAAAACGCGTTGTAAGAATAAAAAAAATTTTATTTGATTACCGTTTAAAAATGTTCGTTTTTAAATCAAGTGAAAATTCTTAACAAAATGGATTTTTTCATTATACATACACTACGTATAGTGGAAGTATTCAAATCAAATACGCCCGTATTTGAAATGAAGCATTTTCACTGCACGGATTCTTTTTCATATGTAATTAAGAAAGCAAATGTATACAAAGCGGTGACAACACATACATACATACATATGTACATACATGGTACGACATCATGCACTAATCGCGCGCTGTGATGTTGATTCAAACCCAAGATTTGAAAACACATTTACATGTATGTATTGGTTGCTACCAAGAGCGTCCGGGTTCAATTACCATCAGACGGAACATAAAATTAAATTTTTTTCTTCTTAATTTTAATTTCGTATAACGAAAAAGCTTCTGTGCACTTCGCAACGACATATTTTATAACGTACATTCTCAAATTTAAAACGAGTTGGGTTGGTGCTCTTTCATATGCGTATTTTTTTAAATTTAGCACTTTTTTTTAATTCTAAAATTTTTTTCCCGCAACTGCAAAACTGTCTGGCAATTACAAATTTGTGTTGCTCAAGAAACATAAAAAATATTATTTATCTTAAAATGATTTTAAAATCCGCTATGTCCACCTGTGGAGAGGTATGCGCAACCGTTCCCAGGTGCCAAACCTATGCTCCCGCTCTCTAATTACAATAAGGAAAGAAATGTCAAAAAACCAGCTGACCTAAAATTCTTTCTCGAAAACGTTCATAGCGCTCTTACTATATACCGTTAAATGGATTTTTTAAATTCAATAGATAGTGTAATCATGAAAATATGGTTTATTTTTTAGGTGAGGTCCTCATATTACAAGTATTCAATTGCAAGAGTAGAACGCCCCAATAACATTGAACCAGATCCCAAAAATATTAAAAGATCCACTAGATGCCTATTACTTACACTACTTTTTAGTAGGCGTCGTAACCTACATTGGCCCAGGAGGCTTTCCAACCCAAAGAGACTCCTCGTCAAATGAAAATCAAACTGGCCATTATATGGCTTTCACATACAGAAGGGGATGGAGTTCGACGATTTACAACGAAAAAGTGCAAACAAATCTTCAAAATATAAGGGTTTTCTAAGGTTCTAATGTATGTTAAATTAAATAAATTATAAACTAATAGAAAACTGAAATTGTATAACAACTACGGGGAAAAATTTGTCAAGTGTATTGAATTTATGGCAATATTTTGTTCAAAATCCGCCACGTTGATGTTATAGTAACTGGTAACTGGCGAGTTTAAGCATGCAAATTTCAGCTCTTTTGCTTAGAGCATAGGTGGGCACACCAATACAGTCTCATTTTGTCATGGCCCTGCAGTTTTTCTGGTGGCGATTTCTACTCAAGGACTAGTGATTTAACTAACGCTATGTCTCTACCTACTTCTCAAGGGCATAAGTAATGCATAAAAGCGATAGTTAAAATATTTTCGGTATGCTACTGCTGTTTTTTGTTTGTATCTGGCGCCACTTGCTTGTGTTTTTTGTCTGTTGGTAGAAAGTGTGCCATGGAAAACGAGATTATCCCGTTATTTCTAATTTTTTGTGTACTCATTTTTTCTGAATTTCTCAGTTCAACTGAGTCAGTTGATTTGTCGTGGTTGCAAGCGTCGGTTCAATTGTTGCGTGCAAAAATAATTAAAGTGGGTCAATGAGTAAATATAATTAAATTAACTAAAGTTGTAATAATTTTACTAGAATAAGTTAAAATGAGTAGCAAAAGTTATTTGAGAAGATTGATAAAAGCTGAAAAGGAAAAGTACTTAGAAAAATTGCTGATCGTAGGAAAAGAAAGTGCTAACAGTTCAGAGATAAGTGAAGGCGTACTGAAAACTTTGAAAAATATAATATCTGAAGAAATCACTAGAAATTACAATATAGAAGGCGTTCATGGCAAGAAATCTTTAAAAACCATGGCAAATTTTTATTCTGCACTATTGGGTAAGGAAAAAAACAATTTGTTAAACCGTAAACATATGTATGTTAGTTTGAAAATACGAGCTAATAAACCTCATTTTGTCTTCTTCAGATTCCATTCCTATTAATGAAAATTGCAGCGGATCAGCAGAAACACAGCTTAGAAAAGCAATCCAATTGCAGAAAAAGCGGCATTTTAAAAAGCTAGCAAACACTCGCACCGAATAATTAACATATGTATATGTAAAAGCATAACGCTTACAAAAGTGAATTTATAAATTTATTTTATTTTTATTAATTTATTTTACTTATTTTTTCCGATATACAGTGCCGGACAAAAGTTTTGGCACAGAGAATTTTTCGTAATATATGTAAAGTTTTTCATTCTAATTTATTTTCGAAATTTTTTTTATAAAAATATAGTTCGTACTTCACCAAAGAACATAAAAGCCAAATCTCTAAACTTTGTGCAAAACTCCCGAAAATTAAATAAATTTGCATACTAATTTGCAACTTCCTATTCAGACTTTTTAGAAAAATTCTAAGTATGCAGCTTTATAGCCCATCTAATTTTAGTATAACAAAGTGCAAGTTTGAAGTTGCTAAAAAATCGCGTAGATTTTTGGCTTTTTTTCACTCAGGTTCTTCCATACAAAGTATATTCGACAATTATTTTTTGTATGGAGAACACCTTCCAATAAAAAAAAATGTAAAAAATCAACACGATTTTTTAGGAACTTTAAACTTGCACTTTGTTATACTAAAATTAGATGGGCTATAAAGCTGCATACTACATAGAAAGTAGCAACTTAGTATGCAAATTTATTTAATTTTCCTAAGTTTTGCACAAAGTTTACAGATTTGGTTTTTATGTTTTCTGGTGAAGTACGAACTATATTTTTATAAAAAATTGTCGAAAATAAATTAGAATGAAAAACTTTGCATATATTGCGAAAAATTCTCTGTGGGAAAACTTTAGTCCGGTACTGTATATAAAACTAGTTCATATATATTAAAAATATAATCAAAACCAAAAACAAAAAAATACCACTTAACATGTGAAATGTATTCAATTTTTTTTTAAGACTAAATAAAAATAATTTAACTTGATTTAAAAAAAACAGAAAACTGGTTATAATAATTTGCCCCAGTAGCGAAATTCTTTACTCCTATGGACTGGCGAACTCTTGCTTTCTGTGGCTATGAAATTAGATAACCTTTCGTATTTAGCGAAATTGCTGGACTTCTATGTCTAACTAAATAGTTTATCTTCTGATGCATGTGAAATATATGGTATTTTGGAGTAAGCGAAATAGCTAGTGCGGAGTAATGCAAAGGGGAGACAATTGACCCCTTCGTAGGACATGTCCACGTTAAATTCGACAGTTGAATACATGTAAAGGAGATTGGCGCGGAACTAGTGGTGGTTCTAGGAGGCCAGTATTATCGCTAGTACAGAACTGGCTCCAGTGAACTGCAGGGGGTATTCGTGAATCGCGCTGAGTAACAGTTGCCACTTTTCTATATTGTACAAAAGTGCGTATTTTTTTGCGCGTGTTAGAAAACGCTCTTAAAAATTTATATTTAATTTGTCTTATGAACATGAAACGAAAATAATAAAATATAATAAAAAAATAATGAATAAATAAATACAAATAATGAATTATGAAATTAATTTTTATAAGTACATATGTACGTGCATGAAAAGTTTTTAATTTAATTTCATTAAACTAATGTTTTAAAAAATCATAGTTTATTCAACAACAAAATTCACAAATTAAAAATTTCTAAACTTTGTAAAAAACTCAGTATTCAATAATATTCAGTATTCAATATATACATAAAAACCATTACAAAAAACTTTAAATTGGTTTACACAGTTCGGCAGTTTGACTTTTTTACCACTTCAGCAAAACACATCTTTTTCTGTAGATTTTTTGGTGTTAAATCCAAATCTAGCCGCAGAATTTCTCTAGCGCGTCAGGAGTTTGAGATATCCAAACTTCAAAGTGCCAAAAACACGGTTTTGGCGATATTTGAGGTTATATTATGAAAACAACAAAATTTTTTTGCTCATTTCTACTTAAGGCATCATTTAGTACAACTCTTCCCCTTGAAAATTCATTTTCTCTTGTTGCGATTCGATTTTTCTTTCTCGAGATATACCAGTTTTAATGTGCAGTACTTCGGTATTACTTCGTTAGCATGAGTCATCATAGCTAATACCGAAAAACTGCACATTAAAAATGGTATATCTCGAGAAAGAAAAATCGAATCGCAACAAAAGAAAATGAATTTTCAAGGGGAAGAGTTGTACTAAATGATGCCCTAAGTAGAAATGAGCAAAAAAAATTTGTTGTTTTCATAATATAAACTCAAATATCGCCAAAGCCGTGTTTTTGACGCTTTGAGGTTAGGATTTCTCAAAATTCTGACGTGCTAGAGCAATTCTGCAGCCAGATTTGGATTCATAGCAAAAAAATCTACAAGAAACGATATGTTTCACTCAGGTGGTAAAATTTTGTTGAACTGTGTTATTAAAACACAGAAAGTTAAAAAAGTGTAAAATTAAGATGATTAAAAAATTATGGAGCTGTCGCACGTTGTAATTTCATTACCAACTCTGAAATATCTATTTCATCTTGATACAATTTTATTAGCATCAAATCTTTGAGATGCTGGTCCGATAGACGGTTTCCGTTCGCATGGGAATGCAACGACTCTACGGATAGAAATTCTTCATAAGTATTGAAGTATTTATCTGTTGTGCTTACGTAAATAATTAATTGGCATATGTCGTTAATATCAGTGCTTTCATCTAAACAAATAGAGAAATATTTACAGTTTAACACCCTCTCTTTGGTTTTTGATTGAATGAAAGCACTGATTTTCTCTGTATGTCGAGCTATTGTCCTGCGATACAGGCAAATTTCATTGTACTTTTCAATCATTTTTTTCCCATCGTTCCCAAAACATTTAAGTACCTCCGTACTTAGATCTTTAAAAAAAAATTCCGTCTTCAAAAGGCCTACATTGCTTAGCCAAAGCCATGGTTACTACGAATGATGCTTTTAAATGAGATATACTTTCATTATTTTTAGCTGATTCGACGGATGTCGTAGGTCCGCTTTCGTCAGTTTGATAATATGAAAGCATTTTCAGCTCATCGAGAAGTTGCTCGCGGTCATCACCTTCATATTTTTCATATTCCGGATGGAATGACAAATAATGTCGCCTTATATTAAAAGTACGATTCCAAGTAGTCGTATTACCACATAACAAGCATTGGCATTATTGGCTTTGTTTAAAACCAAAAACCGTAATTGGCACTCATACTCAGACATTTTGGGCATTGTTACATATATAGGTGGCAACCACGCGCTAAAATTACGAATAAAAATATTCAAGGGCGAAGCGTAGTGTCACTCTCATGAAATCTGAAAGCAGACTGAATTGAAATTCGCTGCGTCGTTTCTGTATACGTATAAGCGCTGCGACGCAGACTCTACTCGCGAGTAGCGTTTTGCCCATCATTGGCTTAGAGTCACAAGATTTCTTAAAATTCTTATCTCATTTCACACTTATGATAGAGAATCAAAAATTGCTGACCTACTAGAACTCTTTCCGTGGTTTTTGGTGGAAACCATAATTTGTAGCAAATTTTTTTTTTACATTTGCAATAAAAAATTTTTAATTTTTTTATACAGTGTACCACTTTTGTTTTTCGCAAATGGCTTATTTTCTAAGCTTTCAAACTATATATGTATAATTTGTATTGGGCGTTTTTTCATCATAGAATGCACTCGGTTCCGCCTTGCATTTTTGTCGACAATAACACAGGTTTACAGATATGAAAAAATTTTCCGACCAGCGATATCAGTTTGCTATCCATTATACGAGCGCAGTCACATGGAGTGCAATGGGGTATAGTTGCATGGCTATACTCAATCCCGACTCTTGCGTCCTCGTTCGCGCACTCTGGGCAACGTGAGCAACCCATGTGCGAGATGCGGTAACCAATCCGAGTGGAGCCTTGGGTCACGGCAGAAAGAGAGGGAGCTTCGGTGGGGCCACTCTGACTTATTCGGTTTAAGGGCTCACTGAAGTCTGCAGCGTCTGTTCACCAGTAGGTGCGGCTGCAAGCGGGTGTCTGCTTGGAGCAAGCGGCTCGCTATATAAACGTGTATTTGATTGCGAAACCACCCCCGTCCCAGCAATGGGTTGTGCGCTGGGCTTGGGACCCGCCACGTAAAAACCACTTCCAGTGAAGAAGCAAGGCAAAGCCTCGGATGAGACCCCCCCTTATGATGACAACCACGGCAAACGTTTAAAGGACTACGATTTGAGGGCATGCACCTGGAATGTCCGGACCCTTAATGGGGAAGGTGCCTCTGCCCGGCTGGTTGATGTCCTCGTAAGGACAAAAGCTGACATCACCGCCATCCAAGAAATGCGTTGGAC
>NW_016157561.1:40927-85164 GCF_001687245.7 Rhagoletis zephyria
CGTTGGCGACGGCGAGTACCGCAGACGATGGAACGATGAGCTGTATGAGCTTTACAACGATATGGACATAGTGCAGCGAATTAAAATACAGCGGCTCCGCTGGCTTGGTCATGTCGTTCGAATGGACACCGACGCTCCAGCTCTGAAAGTATTCAACTCGGAACCCGCTGGTGGGAGCAGAGGAAGAGGGAGGCCCCCACTGCGATGGAAAGATCAGGTGGAAAAGGACTTGGCTTCACTTGGCGTTTCCAATTGGCGTCAGTTGGCACAGAGCAGAAACGACTGGCGTGCTTTGCTGAACTCGGCCAAAATCGCTTAGGCGGTTACAGCGCCAAAAAAGAAGAAGAAGAAGTCACATAGAATATGCTCTAAGGTTTCCTCCACCTGCCCACAAAAGACTCGGGGACCATTAAAGCGCAATTAAGCTCCACAGCGATGCAGTCAGCCCTGTCGTTGCCTTCAAACCGTTGATGTCCTGGAACCCACCACAACGTTCAAAAGAGTTTTCAAGCTGTCCACAAGCCTTGATGCCATTGATTGAGACTATGGCCATTAGCGCTGCCTAACTATACTATAACATTTATTCTGGCCACATTTTCTCTTCCACGAAGTCATTCGCGAACGTCGATTACAGATCGATTGACTTCGATTGCGAAAACTTTCACCAGGAATATCGTTGGATATGTGCTAGATGTTGGATGGAACCGAAGGCATAGCAATGGTCTGCTAGCTTAAGACTTAACTTAGCAGATCACAAGTATCTTTTACACGTAATGAGCCACAAAATCGGGAATAGTGTAACTAATGAGCAACTAATAAGCAACTAAATATGCCGGGTACTGAAGATATAGCAATGGTCTGCTAGCTTAAGACTTAACATGGCAGAACATACGTATCTTTTAAACGTAATGGGCAACTAAATCGGGGATAATGTAACTAATTAGCAACTAAATACCCAATAAGTTAGAGTTGCGCGTCGTGACCATGGTCTGCTAGCTAATATACGCATCGTCAATGTAACAGGAACATGCCACAGCAAAGCGTGGCAAGGTACTGCTAGTAGTTTATAAATGGTAGAAGTTATAGCTTCGCCTTATAAACTGTTGTTGCATTCTCCGCTTTTTCCATATGCCAACCCAACCACCAGTTTTAAACTGATTCGATCCACTGCATTTTGATCTGGCGACTACTATTTGCTGGCCAAAAGTCGATAAGTAACCAAATTAATTTGAAACTTGTTGTTTGGGGGTTTTTAAAGTCGCTGATTTCAAATATGATGTCAGATTTTTGAAGTTCAAAATCTCGGAGCCATTACGGCGACCAAATTTTATCATTTTTTCCTTTTCACCAGAAATAATTTTGTCCTTTTCACCACAAACTCATATAAATAGGGAATTTTCAAGGTCTCTGATTTCGAATATGATGTCAGATTTTTGAAATTCAAAACGGCGGATTCAATATGGCGATAAAACTTTATAATTTTTTTACTTTTCACCATAATCGTATATATGTATAAGAGGGTTTTCGAGCTCGCTTATTTCAAATCTGATGTTAGATTTTTGAAATTCAAAATGGCATATCCGATTTTGCGTTATCGGATCATATCAAATAAAAACTTTTTCCTTTGGATATAAATATCACGAGTGTTTGTATTTGTATTTTATTTGTATAAATTTGTGCTTATTTATTTGAAAGGACACTAGAACAACACGTATATTGCTTACAATTAGGCTAGGTATAAAGTTAAAAAAAATAACGTTACATACAAGTTTGAACAAAAAACGCAAAAATGCATTTTTCACCTATGTACTTGAATACTACCAAAGGCAAACAATATATGTAGCTCTACTTAAAGTGGAATATTATTACCCAAATTAGAGTCCATTTTGAAAAGGTGTTGTTTTATTTAACAAGCTATAAGCTAGTTTCTTTTTTGTAAATCACACAAATGTGACCTTCATTATTCATTTCTATTCTCTTTTTTGAAGTATCTTTATCACTCGAAGACTTATCCCAATTCGAACTACAAGAATGCTGACTACGAAAGAAAAAAATTCTTAAACTGTTTGTAGAAATGTCAAATTAAAGAACTGATACCTCAACGGGAAAACTCTTTAAGGGGGATTTAATTTAGTGAAGGGATAAAAAAAATTGGTTTATCGATACTTTACAAAAAGGCTTTATTTAGGCCAGCAATTAGTAGCTGCCAGACAATAGTGCACCGCGACGTTCCTTAACAAGTATAAATACCCTGCAGAGGGTTCGGTGACCAATAGCATATTATGCTCCAGGCAGTAAGAAATCGAGTTATTGGTTACATATTGCACCTTCTAAAGGTTATTAGTATTTTTAATTGTGACCACCACGCAAATATCAGACTGAAAAGTACCAAAATAAAGCAATACTATAATAAAGCTACTCCTTTTCTACATAACTACTACTTTTTAAATTTTTTGGGTTTCTTTTCAAATGTGTTTATACATATATATGGAGCAATTAATGTTAAGCGTTTGGGACATTTGACGTAAATCGTCCCGTATGCATAATTTAAAATAACAAAATATGATATGGTGTGGCATAATATAACATAAAACATGTTATATATAATGATATTTATATTATATTCATAGGCTGTGGTTATAACAAAATTTTGTTTGGAAAACATCATGCGTTTCCGGCCAAACAAACTTTATTTAATGGCCATTAAAAAATGTTAAATGTAAATTTTATAATTTTTTTATAAAAATATTGTCCACATAACAGCAAAATCCATATTACTCAACGTTTTAAACTTTGTAACAAATTTACAATTTCAATATTAATTTTTATTAAACACTCCTCGATTTTTTTATTTCCTTTTAAGACAAAAGCCATACATATATTTATACACGAAAAGTTAAACTAAATTAAATAGTGCGGAAAATTGAAAAAGCAGTATCAAAAATACTGAATTAAAAAGGTTGTATCAAACTATTACATATTAATATTTTTTAATTCAGTATTTTAGGTTTTGTTTTTTTAATTTTCCGCACTGTTTAATTTAGTTTAACTTTTCGTGTATAAACATATGTGTGGTTTTTGTCTTAAAAGGAAATAAAAAAGTTTAAATTTTATTTAATAAACACAATGAAAAAGCAATTTTTTCTTTAACTGGTACAATCTGTTTGTGCTGTCTAGAAATTATCATCAAGAATAAGTTCAGCCCAATATTATAATTTCAAACAACGCCACTCTGTAGATTGTGAAAAGTTTGTTTGACCCATCACAGGATGGTGTTGTCTAGAAATTTGTATAGACAATGGGTTCAGCTCAATAAAAAATGTCCAAAGAACGCCACTCTGTAAATAGCAAAAACAAATTTGAACAAATGTACCAGTCGCGTAATTTGGCTTGATTCAAAGCGAACATTTGAAAGCACACTTGCATGTTGTGCCTGCGCAAAAGATGTTTACTAAAATTGATTGCGGCCAAGAGTGTCCAGATTCAAATCGCATTAGGGGGAACATATAATTTAAAATTTTTATTTTCGTCTTTTCTTTATTGCGAAAAAGTATATGTGAAGTGCACAACGAAAAAAAACGTGGTTCGGATACAGGCTATATGTTACTACATACTACAAGTACTAGGGGAAAGTTACGCAGCGGAAGTAAATTGTCACCTCCTAGGAGAAGTTCATGATAAATGCGACAGTAGAATGCATGGGTGACTCTCAAACCTGGTGAATTCAATAGTTCTGTACTAGTACTTTCCTCTGCAGGGTATACATACATTTCCATGTATGTATGTGTTTATTTATGTCAATAAAAAATTTTTCCTATATATAACGGGTGATTTTTTTGAGGTTAGGATTTTCATGCATTAGTATTTGACAGATCACGTGGGATTTCAGACATGGTGTCAAAGAGAAAGATGCTCAGTATGCTTTGANCCCGTTATTTGTGTGTAATTTTGTGCATATAAGAATGCAAATTTGATAGTGTGGATGAAATACAATATTATAAAATATTCATAAATAGTAAACGTTCATATAGTAGGTATAATGTGTATATGTAAATGCATACATATATTTATTATACTTTTTTATAGTTCGTAATTGCATTCACAATGGCTCATATTCGAACTTGCAGACTTACTATGTATTGCGCTTACACAGTCATGTGTTGCATTTCAAATGCAAAAGGCGATGTGTCGCGCATGAATACATTTTCTCTGTAGATTTCGTTGACATGTCAAATGCATTTTGTTGAGTTGTGGAGCGAACAAACACGCAACTAACACACATACTTATGTTTAAAGTTTACACCATAAACACATTGAGTCAAACTTTCTGAAACGGGACACTAAAAATTAAGTATTACAATTTCAAATATGTTTTGGCAGATATTCAAACGTCTATATGTGAAAATCAATATCTTAAAATATAAATATTCAATGAAAAATAACGAAATTTTAATGCTGTATTCTGAAAAAGTAGCAGAATCGAAAAAATATTCATATTGGAAAAATTTTATTTTTTAATATTATTAAGTAATAATAAATTTCCCAATAAACAATTGACAATTTAATTAACTTCTCCTTGTGTTAAACAAAAAAGAATTTACGATCTTATTCTATAAAGTATACACTAACCATTCGTGCAAAAATATTTTAGTGCACTCTATCCCATAAAAAAGTACGAATGTTTAAACATTACCGTGGATACGCGAAACCACTACCAACGTTGGAACGCAGCGCCGATAAACCTGGGCCCGTTCGTCGTTGTATGCTTATCTTTTTATCAACACAAGTATCTTATGAATGATTGGTACTTTATGAATGGAACATTTTTTAATTATGTACGCTTCCTAATTTTGTAATTTAATTACAACGTTGATTTTTTGTTTATATTTTTACAATTACATATTCTGAGTGGCTTGAAAAAATCTTACATTCTAAGCAATTTGAAACAGAGGGCACAGTATATCCAGTAGTAAACCTTTTTGAGTACTCCTCGGGGGTAAAATCTTGTCAGGGTTGATAATGAGTGGAGCATGCATTTTGTTCATTCAGCGTTGTTTACAAAATTACTGTGGGAGCAACAACCGTACTATGGCAGAGCGGCATAAGTCATGGCTGTGTAATAATGACCGAAATTAATTGCAAAAGTGTAGAAACAATGCAAATTATTGTCTATTATTATAGATACTAGTACAGATTATCATAGTTCAGTGTATAACTTGTTATATTACACCGTACATGATAATGAACTGTTAAATGCTGAAAACGCTTATAACTAGTAGATCACTCAAACTTGGGTGTGCTTCAAATATTCTTTTGTAAATTTAATCACAAAATTTAAGTCAGCTTGTGGTCAGTTCTTCAAATTATTGTTTTTCTGCACCTTATTGACCGCAAATGTCGAAAAATTAAAACGTTAATTTATTTCGTCAAATTAGTATTTGGGTGTGCTTAATGAACTGTCGGGCGGATGCGCTGGCAGGCATTGGGGTCTGTATAAATATACAAACCTTGTTTTTTTTTAATAAAGACTTCAATATATTCGGAAATTTAGAATTATGCTTGATAAATTCACAAAATTTACGTTTTCATAAAAATATAATCTTATAATGGACTTTTTTTAATTTTAAACTTACATTTAAGAAAACTCCATTCAGTGTTATAATCACGATCTGAGTTTTCCAGTTTATAAAACACAAGCGTTAATTATGTACTTAACTGTTGATATTATTCTTCATTAAGCATACATTAAAGATGAATATTATACTTAACCTACATTTTGTTCATAAATAACACATAATTATGTATATTTTATCCTCGAAAAGAACTTTTCAAATCATGAGGCGAAATTCCCAACAGTAAGTGTAGCCGTGCGTGCAAAACGAAAACGCTGCACACAACCCAAAAGTACTCCTCGGGGACCAAATGGTGAAAAACTGCGAAAAGGTTTATTACTGTATATACTGTGAAAGGGGGTTTGTAGCAATGCAACTGGCGTGTTCCCTTGATGGTTTTGACTGTAGGAAAACGTTTCTCCAACACCTACAAATGTTTTTTATTTTCAGCTAAAGTACAAAAATCAAAATTAACTTTCTTGAAAAACCCGCGCTCCCATTCGAACCATTTTTGTGTCGAAAGAATAGTTTTGTCCTGTAGACTAGCGCAATATGCATTTTTTTAACGTAGCCACCAATACCATCGCAAGCTCCTTTCCCGTGGGCTGTGACACTGATATACGCGATTGTCATTTGTTTAAAAGACGCGTCGTCTGTACAAGAGGTGTACAATATCAGAAATGCAGTAATGAATCAAAATCACTTGACAGTAAAAAAGTGAAATCAATGCTTGCTCGCCATCAAAACAAACACTGTAGTGTCGCTGCTAACTATAACTCTTGTAATGACAGTATTTGCTTACTGCAAATACTGATTTACACTAAAGCGAGTGCAGTAAAACAGTTGGGTGTGAAGTGAACGGCAGCAGTGGGTTCCATGTTAGTCATTTTGTGTTAGTACGCCGTGATACTAGTATCAAATATTATTTTATAAAAAGCATTTCAAATAATTTATGCACACCTCTAGTCTGTACTCAAGATTCTCAGAATGTAGGAACCTCATGATTTCGAAAATAAATTTAGGCACTGAGATTTCAATAATTATTAGTATGAAGAATTAATCGTAAAAATTATTAGCATATGTAATAATAATATACATACATATATGCTTTTTAAAAATTAAGCATGCAACGATGAATGCGCCCAGGTTTATCGGCGCTGCGTTCCAACGTCTGTAGTGGTTTCGCGTAACCACGATAATATTTAAATATTCGTACTTTTTTAATGGATAGAGTTCACTAAAATATTTTTGCACGAATTGTTAGTGTATACTTTATAGAAAAAGATCGTAATTTTTTTTTTTTGTTTAATACAAGGAGAAGTCAGTTTAATTGTGAATTGTTTATTGGGAAATTTATTATTATTTAATAATATTAAAAAATAAAGTTTTTCCAATATGAATATTTTTTGCGATTCTGCTACTTTTTTTTGAATACACCATTAAAATTTGGTTATTTTTCATTGAATATTTACGGAAATATAGCAATTAAATTAGAAAATTAATGACAAGACGGTCAAAAAATATTTTGAGATATTAATTTTGACATATAGGCCTTTGAATATCTGCCAAAACATATTTGAAATTCTACTACTTAATTTTTAGTGGCCCGTTTCAGAAAGTTTGACTCATTCCGACACAACCGCATCCCAACAAATACTGGAACAAAAATGTTCAAACGCTTGAGTAATCTTAATTTGATTGTCAGCATTGCTCATCATTTGAAACTAAATATTTTCTCAAATGTTTTTCAAATATTGTTTATCAACTAAAAACTGTGTCAGCAATGCAAAGATGTCGAAGTCCTACCGATAGACGGCTGTGTACATCAGTCGCAAAATGGCTCCTCGACCACGCGGTCGCTGTTATTCGCAATTTGTCTGCCGGAAAATCGCTCCGCGTTCGAGAGAATTGAAATGCATTTAAATTATTAATTTGAGTGAACATTTTTTGATACATTATTTTGTGACTGATCGTTTTGTGACTAAAACTAAACCGAAAGAAATAAATAGTCGGATGCATCGATAGTTACCAAAAGTTTGCCTGCTTAAAATGAAATATTTTTATGTTAAAAAACGTATTTATGTACATATATGTATGATAAAAGATTTATGCTCTACTGAAAATGCAAAAAATCCACTCACGTTTGAGAAAAAGTGGAGAATTCAATATTTCTCCATTTAAAAATAGAGGAAAATCCCATATTAAAAATGTGCCTTTTAGTTTGGGAACGCTATCAGTGGTTAGTTGAGATGCATTTGAGAAGCACCGATTGGGATTTGAGAAAAGGACTGATTCTCAAATGCATCTCACATTGAGATTTAACAAAAATGTTTATTGGGATATGTGCACATACATATTTAGGTACATACATACTTACATACATATATATGTACATATGTACATGCATAGCATAGGCAATCTCAATGAAAATCGATTTTGCACAATTTGTGGCATTTCATACCATGTCATGATAATATATTAAAAATTTATCACAATCACCAAAAAAAAACTGGCAACAACATTGTCATCAGTCATTCGGTTGCATTTTTCGCGCTATAAACGTGACTGGATTTTCAGAGTTTGCTTTATGAAATGGACAAGAATATTCAATCCCTCTATGGACATTTTTAGTATTTGGTCTAAGGTTTTGTAGTTGATAGGGCTTTTATGCAGCTAAGATTTGACATGTCAAACATTGCAGTCTAAAATTCAAAAAATAAACACCGTAAACTGTTTAAAAAGCGGAATGGGAAAGAGTCTCCAATTTGGTTCCTCTTAGATTTTTCGCTTGAAATGGAGAGCATTTTAAGGAAAATCTTGTTTATTATTTGTCATCTGACAATCATGTATCATGACCAGAGGATCAATTGCCGTTCTGCGTTATCGTGAAGTAAAAAGTATAAAATTAACACCGAAATAAATGCGGTGTTAAAGTGTAATTTCTATCACTTGGCAATTACGCAGAAGGAGAATAGACCCTCAGGGCAAAAAAAAAAATAAGCATAAAAACAGCAATTTAAGTTTCGGCCGCTGTGGGTTAGTAAGCTTGATATACAGTTCAATGCGAGCGTGAGCGTGAACTTTCGCTAATGCAAAGAATTCCATTTGTATTCTTAAGGCCCGTCCACATAAAACTTTGGCGTTGCGTTGGCGTTGGCGTCGCTTCAACAGATGAATACATGAATTCAAATGCAGCCGTCCACATAGCCAAAATTCGGCAACGCTCACGCCAACACAAAGCAAAAAGATGACCAACTCTTTTCGCGTGCGTTGCTCGTCAGCTGTTGCAAATAAATAAAGTGCGGGCAAGAAATATCGTTTTTAATGCAATTATTGATATGAAATATTAATTTAACTGTCGTTAGTATGTTAATTTAGTGGCCCAAGCATTCGCTGCTAAGCGTTCATTGTAGCAAGCATACTTTTAACGTGCGTTCTGTCAAACCAACGCCAACGCCAAAGCCAACGCGAAAGTTCTATGTGGACCAGCCTTTAAAGACGCTCACACACATTTGTCAAAACTTGTCGTTCACATGCGAATGCTTTGCATACGCACACAGTTGAGTGTGAGCTTGAAAAAAAGGCATATTATGCACTTTAAATTAGTTTTTATTCTATAATTCTGAAAGATATTTTAATTCTCTATCTTTTGATATATCAACTATTGCAAAAAGTTAAGTAATAACGAAGATATTGGTCAAAATAAAAAGCTCACGCTCGCTTTGAACTGTATATCAAGCTGTAGTTAGTAGTGCGCTCTTCTACTACGCAGGGCCTGGGTTCAAGCCAGGGTTGCCAACCGTCCCGTTTTCGGCGGGACTGTCCCGGATTTAAGAGCTATGTCCCGGTCCCAGTACAACACATGCCGGGACGCGAAATGCACCTGTTTTTAGCAAGAAATAAATTTGGATATCTCGTTATAAAAAACTCGTAAAATATGTATATTTTACAAATTCTGTTTAGTAATCGAGAGTACACGCCATATTTGGTATGCTACTGCGATTTCCTGCAGACTGTTTCAAGTAGCTGATAATTCATAAAAGTTGATTGTTTTCTTTTAAATATGTAAATTCTCGAAATGATGTAGATTTAAAGAAAATTTGTAATTGTGTCCCGGTTAAAATGATTGAATTACACAAACAATCCAAAACACGATTGCTTTTTTAATGACGAATGGATTTTAAACAAAGAATTCACGCACGAGTACGTTCAATAATCTTTTTCTGTTTTTTTAAGAAACTGTCTGAAAAAAATTACCAAAACTCAACGCGACTTTTTACCAACTTCTAACTGACACTTAGTTATACTACAATGACAAATTGTATGCAAATTTATTGAATTTTCCTGAGTTTTGCACAACGTCTAGCGAATTTTTAATGTTTTTTGTTGTAATATGAACTATATTTTTATAAATATTCCCAGAAAATTTTAATATAAAGAAAACCAAAATTCTCTGCGCCAATAATTAAGTGCGACTGTGTAGGGTAAAGTGGGGCACATTTGACTAAGGGGCAGCTTTGACTTTACCATTTTCGGTGTGAACATGATTAAAAAACTCCACAATGAAAAAACTGAACGCAGCCTAATGCAATGACATGTGTTTACACGAAATTTGGTAGTTCCCCTTAAATGTTCTGCAAAGCAACACGTGCTTCGTTAATTTTTCTTTGGCTGATGTAATTTTTGTGCAACATTGCCTAAGCATTTTGTGAAGTGAATTTAATTGCATTTTTAAAGTTACTGTTCCTAATTAGTAATATGAGGCTTAAGCATTAAGAAATATCGGTAAGTTACAATGAATTTAAAGGAATAAAAAAGTTAAAAGTATGAAAATGGAAAATTTCATTTGGGGCACATTTGACCATTCATTTTGGGGTACTTTTGACGAATGTCAAATGTGCCCCCTATTATATTAGTACTTTAAATTAGGTCTATTTATGTATGAATTTTGTACAGAAATGGTTAGAAATTATCAGAGAAAGACAACCCGAAGCGCAATTGATGAAGAAAATGTAAAGAAAGCCATATTGGATATTAAAAATGGGCTAGAGACACAAACTTCGGCAGCGGAAAAATATGGTATTAATAGAACAACATTAATAATGCGGATGAAACGTCAGAATCCACTAAAATTCACGTCAGACTCGGGCAATAGCGATTCGGAAGACGATTTTTTATATCAGTCTAAATATGCATCACATCAAATTTTTACGAAGGAACGTGAAGAGGAATTGGCCGATTATATAAAAAAGTGTTCTTTTTACGCCTATGGATTATCTTACCAGACTTCTAGAAAGTTCGTTTATGATTATGCAAAAATTAATCAGATCACCGTTCCAGTTGGATGGGATACTCCCAAAGAAGCATGTGCGGACTGGCTTTATGGTTTCCTTAAAAGAAATCCAACTATTTCATTACGAAAGCCAGAGAAAGTAAGCCTGGCTAGACTTAAAGGTTTCACAAAATCAGCTGTTGAAGGACTTTACACAAATCTGAGGACAGTTTATGCTGAATACTCTTTCCAGCCAAAAGATATATACAATTTAGATGAGACTGGAGTAACTACGGTCCTAGAACCTCCTAAAGTAAGTATTTCAATTCAACAGAGGTTATTTAGATACATAGAAGAAAATTTCTTTCATTATGAATTTAAACTCTGTTGAAAAAGGTTCTCGCTCAAAAAGGCCAGCGAGCGGTTTCTCAAGCTACGTCTGCAGAGCGTGGAAGCTTAGTCACTCTGGTTGGGATCATTAGTGCCAGTGGAAACCATTTGCCTCCAGTGTATGTATTTCCTCGTATACGATTCAACGAAAGGTTCACGAATGGAAGCTTCCCGGGGTCATTGGCTCTGAACTCTAAATCGGGTTGGATGACATCAGAATTATTCATCGATGTAGTCAAACATATACAACGCAACACTAATTGTTCGAAAGAAAATCCAATTCTCGTTTTATAGACAACCATTCATCTCACTGTAGTCTCGCCAGCATTAACTTTTGCCGAGATAATGGAATTGTGATGCTATCCTTTCCACCCCATACCTCGCATCGCTTGCAGCCATTAGATGTGTCGATATTCGGCCATTCAAACAACTTTGCCGAAAGAGTTTCAATGACTTTATTGCCTTAAACGGAGGAAAACAAATAACTATTTATGACGTGGCAAAATTAACAAATCATCCGTTTCAAAGGTCGTTCTCGTCGAAAATATATTGAACGGGTTTAGAGCTACAGGTATTTATCCCTTCAACTCCCAAATTTTTAGTGACGACGAATTTACGTTGGAAAGCTTATCGGAAGAAGAATCTCTCCCAGTTGTTAATGCCAGTGAAGACACAGAAAACAGTCAAACCATAAGAATAGGCAAGAAAGTCCGCAAAACAATTCAACGCAAAACCGTACTCCTGAGATGATACGCCCAATATTACGTTTGCGTGCCTCTAAGAAAACGGCCAGAAGTGGAGCATCCCGCATCATAACGAGTTCAGCTGAGAAGCAAAGGGTGTTGGAATATAATAAAAACCAAACAATTCAAAAAGTAAAGCGAACTATTGTCTTTTCACCAAAAGAAAAAAGAACGCTCTCAAAGAAGAAATCCGCAAAAAAAACGCGTAGACTTGAACCTGAAACGACTGAAGAAAGTGAAGATAACGTTTCCTACAGTGAATCTATTAATTCCATTGGCCCCATTGCTGAAGACGAAGGAAATTATGACATCGAAGATAGCGACTTATCCAAATACAAATTAACCGAAGAAGATAATTTGATATAGGAAACTACGTTCTGGTTAAATTTGCTCCAAAAAACCAAAAACCATTTCACTATATCGGTGAAATAACAGAAAAGTTCAGAAACCACACTTTTAGCATAAATTATTTACGAAGATCGTCAACAATAAACTGGGTTTTTGTAAGACCAGATGTAGAAGACATCGCATTAACTTTAAGAAGTGAAATTGAACTAAAGCTGCCAAATCCAACTAATCCAGCTACCACATCTCGATGCCGCACAAAATATTTGTTTGATGTAAACTTTGGAGAATGCTACATTAAATAATCTAATATTATTCTATTTACTAATGTTTTCGCTTGCCTAAATATTATTTTCATTACTATATATTTTTATATTGCTACAAATGAAAAAATAGCATTTGCGTTTATGATTATTTACTGTTGAAATAAATAATTTTATTTTATGTTTTATGAGATAACGTCTTGTTTTTTAAGTTTATGAATGTATAAAATCTTATTATGTAGGTAAAAATCTGATGGTCAAATGTGCCCCTTTACAAGTCAAGGGTGCCCCTTCCACGGGACACATTTGACAAATTGGCTTTTTTTAAAAAATGTTGAATAAGGTATATGCGCGATTTTTTATAGATTATTGCCTACTAGATTATCGATATAATAACGAATAGTTACGACCAGCTATTAAAATCTAATTTTTCTCCAAAAATATACGAGAAATATGACTTTGCAAAAAAGGTGTCAAATCTGCCCCACTTTACCCTACATACATACTTAAGTAGGGGGCAAAAATGAGTACATCGTGATTTTTGTTAAATATATATATATATTTTGTGCTTTAACCAAACCCATATAAATCAAACTTCCAAGCTTTATTGAGAATTTTGAAAAATTCAACAAATTTTTATGAAAATTTTTAACTTTTACTAAGAAAATTAATAAATCAATGCCAGTTTTTATAAATTGTACTTTTTGTATAACAAAATCCCCAAGAGCCAAAAATATTAAAAATCAACGCAATTTTCCATCCGCTTAAAACTTGCACTTTATTACACCGTGCGACAAAGACCAAACATTTTTAAAACACACGAAAAAATCTATATATTCACAAAACTAGGAGCCAAACATAGTACAACTGCGTTTTTAATATTTCTCTCTGACGTCAGGATTTTTTAAAGGACTTTGAAATTTCCAGGATATGATTGAATAAAAAAATTGTTTAAAAGATTTGGTGCATTGTAGAGTAATAAAAATTAAATTTTTTTGTTGCACCAGGACAAATAAATGTTTAAAATGTCCTGTAGTATTACACTAAATATTGACCGCACACAGCTAAGCCATTATGACCAAATAAATTCTAATGAACTCAGCGGGAGTTCAACGTCATATATATATCTGTTTACATGTGTCATCATTATTACTCAAGCCGTCGCATTGACCAACTCACGTGACTAATCGGCAGTGTCGGTTTGTCAACAGTCGAAATAACTATGAAGAAATATGCTGACTTTGCATACTATGTAAATGCTTGTAGTTTATAAGTATTAGTGTAAATTAGTGTAAGAAATTTTGTATAAATAGAGAATACTTTCAAATAAAAGAATCAATGCTGATTACTCGTAAAAGCTGTCTACACTTCATTTCATGGGCCACCAGCTGATTAAACCTCACATGGCGATCCTGCCAGTTTGGTAATTAGCTAGCGAAAAATTTGCTTATAGCAAAACCGCTAAAAGTCCAAACTTGGCGCATAAAAGGGCGATCCTGCAAACATATACTTTGAAATGAATAAATATCGACAAACGTCAAATAGGAATTATTTCCAAAACAACCAACAAAATTAATACTTATTACGATCCTGGTGACGATCTTGCGAACCTTTATGCGATCCTGCGCCAACACAGCATAACAAGGGTGGAATATTGACTGGCAGCGGCAGGGTGACAATCCAGCGAACCTTTATGCGATCCTGCGGCAACACAGCATAAAAAGGGTGGAATATTGACTGGCAGCGTCATATTGACTGGCAGCATGACTGGCAGCCACTATCTATAAGTATAATTAATAATTTAAATTGGGCAGCCTCACGGCGCTCAACTAATGTCAGATTAAATTGGGCAGCCTCACGGCGCTTAACCAAGAGCAGAAATTTTTATTTTTCGCTCTATAATGCAAGAAATCACTACCGAAGAAGAGTTCCATAGGATATTTAAAAAGTGCGAAGACACTATAAAAGAATTTATAAAAATTTCGGAAAATTTTCTAAAAAAACCGTAAAAATATAAAGCCAGGTCCGACACCGATTACCATAGAAGAGTATCGGCGACGGAATAAGCTCAATAAAAAGGAAGATATTCCTAAAATACCCACCCCAATAAAAATCAAAAAAAGGAAACGAGCAGGTAGACAATTTAAAAAAAAGAAGGAAATAGCTGAAACCTTTAGGCTACTAAACTTGACTACTAATACAGCAGATAGGATAGAATTAAAGAAAAAAATAAAAGAATTAAGAAACAGAAAATAAAATTAATATCGAGTAAATTGGAATGTTTTTTGTCAATAAATAAATAAAAATAAAAGAAAAAAAATTAAAGGTATTATTTAGAAAATGGCATGGTGCAAAATCGCATTAAACGGCATCCTAATAGGAATAGCAGGGTACGAAGTAGGTAAGGAAAATGCGGCAGAGAAAAACCACGAAAATAAACTGGTTAGATACGAACCACACCTTAATATAGGAAATAAGGAAGAACTTTCAAATAAATGGTTAACTATTTTTCATGCGTAACTACATTTTTAATTGTCGTAATTGTTATTTTAATAAAAAACTATATAAAGAATAAATTGAGACAATTGAACGATGTACACCAACGCGTCTAAGCAAAAATTCTATATACCAAGAAATGAATCAATTGCAAGAAATATACGACGCATTATGTGAAGAAAAAACAAAAGCTAGTAAGTCGTACAAATGCATAAATAAAAATGCTACTATAAAAATAGAAACAATAGTAAAGTATTTGAACATAATTTTAGAAGCTCTAAAAACAATAAGACAGGTGATCAATACGATAAGCCTTAATATAAACGTTACAATGCCACAAAGAGTAGTTGAGTTTATTAAAACTGCTTCATCAGTACTACCAGAGTTTGATGGTAAGCCGGAGAATTTACACAGTTTCCTAGACGCCCTTGATATACTTGATCAAATCAAAGATGCCCACGAAGCCTTAGCAATAACCATGATAAAAACCAAGCTAAAAGGCACGGCAAGAAACTTCATTAGTAATGAAAGCACAATAGCACAAATAAAAGCAAAACTAAAAACTGCAATAAAGGGTGAATCAGTAGAAGTTTTAACAGCAAAACTTCTGAACATCCAACAACGCAGCAAAACTGCAAATCAGTACACCGCCGAAATACAAAAAATCACCAGATCATTAGAAGGAGCTTATATCTCGGATGGACTTAATCCAGACTTAGCAACGAGATATTCAACACAAGCAGCAGTCAAAGCTATGTGTAAAAACTGCTCCAATGACAAGGTCAAAATGATCATGCAAGCGGGAACGTTCACAACAATGAACGACGCAATCTCCAAATTTACCAACAGCTGTACCGAAATAACGGGCAGCTCAAACACAATTTTGAATTTACGACAACAAAGTCAGTACCGGAGTAATTTCCGTGGAGGTTACCGAAGTAACAACTATGGAAGTTACCAAGGTAGGAGATTTAGACCACAACCAAGATACAACAATAACTCTAGGTCTAATAATAATAATAATACCCAGAGAGGATCACAAACCCAAAACGGCAATAGACCTTATAACCAGACCCGTAACGTGCGCAGCTGCACCCAGACGGAAAACCAGGAAACTCCACTCCAAAATCAGTGGATAGGAAAATATGCGTACTAAATCTACATCTAAACAGCTATATATCTACAAGGACATCATTAAATAATTCAATTTCAAATTTCTTAATAGACACAGGAGCAGACATCTCCATTATTAAAAAATATCAAGTTAGTAATAATCATAAAATAAATACAGAGCAAATTACTGATATAAAGGGCATTGGTCAGGGTATAACCAGCACATTAGGCACAGTTAAAGCGGATTTAAAAGGTGATGACCTTCTAATTTACCACAAATTCCATGTCGTAGAAGACGACTTTCCAATACCATGCGATGGAATAATAGGACTAGATTTCATAAAGAAATACAATTGTATTTTAGATTACGGAAAAACAGAAGATAAATTAATCCTAAGNGACGACTTTCCAATACCATGCGATGGAATAATAGGACTAGATTTCATAAAGAAATACAAAAAGAAAGTATTTTAGATTACGGAAAAACAGAAGATAAATTAATCCTAAGACCATATGATTTTCCCCAAACAATAACAATGCACCTAACAAATTGTCTGTCTGTCAATACAATTACGATCCCTGCTAGGTCCGAAGTCATTAGGCAAGTTAAAGTAAACACCGATAACAAAAACATCTTCATACCGCATCAACAACTATCTGAAGGCATTTTCATAGCAAACACAATCACAAATAAGGATCAAACTTTCGTTAGAATCATCAACACAACACATACAAACAAAACTATTCAAAATTACAAGATTAATACTGAAAATCTAGATGACTACACACTAATTGAAACAACCACACACAATAAAAAGTGCAATGATACAGAAAAATTAAAAAGATTAACCAAAAACTTTCCAAAATTTGCTAACTCTCAGCTAACAACATTATGCACAGAATTCATAGACATATTTGCACTAGAAACAGAACCAATTTCCTCTAATAACTTTTACAAACAAAAATTATACATGAAGGATGACACTCCTGTTTACATAAAAAATTATAGATTGCCTCAAACACAAAAAGGAGAAATAAGCAAACAGGTAAATAAGTTAATCGAAGATGACATAATAGAACCCTCCATATCAGAATACAATAGCCCAATCTTACTAGTCCCTAAAAAATCACTTCCAGGGACAACCGAAAAAAGATGGAGATTAGTGGTTGACTACAGACAGGTAAATAAAAAATTAGCAGCAGACAAATTCCCACTTCCAAGAATTGACGATATTTTAGATCAACTTGGAAGAGCAAAATATTTTTCATGCCTGGACCTTATGTCAGGTTTTCATCAAATAGAATTACACCCAGACTCGAGGGATATAACCTCATTCACAGCTGAAAATGGCACATATAGATTCAAAAGACTACCCTACGGATTAAAAGTAGCACCGAATTCATTCCAAAGAATGATGACACTAGCATTTGCAGGCCTCAAACCATCTCAAGCATTTCTCTACATGGATGATTTGGTTGTATTAGGTTGTTCTGAAAACCATATGCTAAAAAACTTAAGAGACGTGTTCTCCACTTGCAGAAAATACAACCTAAAATTACATCCAGATAAATGTCTATTTTTCAGCCAAGAAGTAACATATTTAGGACATAAATGTACAAACAAGGGAATATTACCCGACCCAAGCAAATTCGAAACAGTCCAAAATTACCCAACACCAAAAACAGCCGATGAAGTTAAGAGATTCGTAGCTTTCTGCAATTATTACAGAAGATTTGTACCGAATTTTGCAGAACACTCAAGAAAATTAACTAGGCTTTGCAAAAAGAATGTTTCCTTCGATTGGACAGAAGAATGTCAAAAAGCTTTTGTCTACTTAAAGGAAGCATTAATTAGTCCAAAACTTTTGCAATACCCAGATTTCGATAAAGAATTCTGCATAACAACAGACGCTAGTGGGTACGCTTGTGGGGCAGTCCTTAGCCAAGAACACGATGGCAAACAGTTACCAATTGCTTACGCTTCTAGGTCATTCACAAAAGGTGAAATCAACAAAGCCACAATAGAAAAAGAATTGGCCGCAATCCATTGGGCCATAACCTTCTTCAGGCCATATGTCTATGGCAGAAAATTTCTAGTTAAAACCGACCACCATCCTTTAACATACCTATTCTCAATGAAGAGTCCTTCGTCTAAATTAACACGAGTAAGACTCGATTTAGAGGAGTACGATTTTGAAGTGGAGTATATCGCCGGAAAGGAAAATCACATTGCGGATGCATTATCTCGCATAACAATTACAAACCTAAAAGATATGTCAGTGGAAGCAAGTAAAATACTAAAAATAACAACAAGATCAGCAGCAAAAAATACCAGCAGTAATATTGAAAATAAAGAAAGTCACAAAGAGAACCCCAAAATATACGAAGCGCTAAATAAATTTGAAGTAAAAAGACATGTCGAGCTCGTTTTCAATCCTCCGAAATTATATTTCAAAAAAGGAAAGAAAATTTGTAGCTATTTGGATACAAGCAACCTAATTGTTGAGGATAAGATTGACTTAGGACAATTCTTTACCAGGCTTGAAAGAGAAGCCGGCAATTTAGGACTTGTACAAATACAGTTGTCCTTAGGGGACAAATTGTTTAAAAGAAATTATACTGCAGTAGGCAAATTTATAGAAATGGGTAATAAAGTTCTCAAAAATCTAACAATCGCACTAACCCCAGAGGTTATATATGTGACAAATCCCGGGAAAATTAAAGAAATTCTGCATAAATATCATGACGATCCTATTAGTGGTGGCCACCCAGGAATAAATCGCATGACAGATAAAATCAAGCAGAAATATAGCTGGCCAAATATGAAAAATGACGTAAGAAAATACGTAAAGAACTGCATCCACTGTAAGAAAAATAAAACTAATAAGCACATAAAGGAGCCAATGACAATAACGGAGACACCTCCGAAGGCATTCGATATTGTACAAATCGATACAGTCGGACCATTACCGAAGTCGATAAATGGAAACGAATATGCAGTTACCATTATATGCGATCTAACCAAATACTTGGTAGCGATCCCAGTCCCAAGCAAACACGCAACAACAGTCGCTAAAGCCGTGTTCGAGCATTTCGTTTTGATTTATGGACACATGAAAACAATCATGACGGACATGTGCACAGAATACAAAAATAACTCATTCAAAGAACTGTGTAAACTGTTGAAAATTGAGCATAAAACTTCAACACCGTATCATCATCAAACCTTGGGTACTGTAGAACGCAGTCACAGGACATTCAATGAATATATACGTTCATACATATCCAGCGACAAAGATGATTGGGACGAATACCTCAGGTATTTCGCGTATTGTTACAATACGACGCCATCAACCACACATAAATATTGTCCTTTTGAACTTATATTCGCAAAAAATCCACCAAATTACGAATTTCTAAAAGAAAAGAAAATCAGCCCATTGTACAATCACGAAGCTTACGACAAAGAAGTAAAATATAGACTTCAAATAGCACAGCAAAGAGCTAGGAAATTAGTCCAAGAGGCTAAAGAAAAACAAAAAACAAATTATGACAAAAGTAGCTACAGTAAGGAAATAAACATAGGAGATTTAGTGTTAGTTAGAGAAGAGGCCTCCCATAAGCTAGAAAATAAATATAACGGATACTATAAAGTTAAAAGTATTGATAAGAATAACAATTTTACTTTAATACCACATAGCATAGGAAATACCAATAAAAAAAATAAAAATAAAAGAAATTGTAATTCATAAGAATAGACTTAAAACAGTATAAAACCTTAGTAATAACAAAAAAAAACTCCCAAACAATAAGCACTCCAGTTTACTCATATTAATAAACAGGCACACGAGCCAAAGAAAACAAATACAACATATCATGCTCAAAAAAAAGGCAAAGTCAGCACAATAAAGACACATGTGAAACAAATGTAAACAGATAAAAACCCACACAACAAACTCTTTATGCAATAATTGCAATAATAGCCGAAAAGCAATTAAAATTTTGTAAACTCAAGCAAACCTTAAGTAGGTCATTAAGTCTTTCTAATAGATATATACAATTGACTGCAATCGTATATATCTATTCTTAAGGAGGAAGGTGTAGTATTACACTAAATATCGACCGCACACAGCTAAGCCATTGTTTACATTTGTCATTATTATTACTCAAGCCGTCGCATTGACCAACTCACGTGAGTAATCGACCGTGTCGGTTTGTCAACAGTCGAAATAACTATGAAGAAATATGCTGACTTTGCATACTATGTAAATGCTTGTAGTTTATAAGTATAAGTGTAAATTAGTGTAAGAAATTTTGTATAAATAGAGAATACTTTCAAATAAAAGAATCAATGCTGATTACTCGTAAAAGCTGTCTACACTACATTTCATGGGCCACCAGCTGATTACACCTCACAGTCCTTTTAAAAACTTTATCCTTGAATATTTATTTTTGGAAAAAATATATGTCAAGGACTAACACACTACCACATCCTCGAATTTCGTCTTTCTAACTTTATTAGTTTTAGATAAAAAAATATTTAAACTTCTCTTTATAAGATATTGATAGTTACAATATCCATAAATGAATCATTACACTATACAGCACTCCGCTGGTAATTGGACCAAACCAATTATTTAACAGATTGAGTCATAGGTAAAAAAGTTATTTCTCCGTTTTTCGAAGTTAGGCTCCGAAATCGAGATATGGGTCTTCGAAGCTCGAAATAGGATCTTTGGTAAAAAATTATTTTTTATTATTATATGTGAATAACTAAAAAGCTAAAAATACAGCCGTTAACCGCCTTTTGCTCTTATTTAAAGGGTTTATAACTTTTTTTTGCAGACTTATATTACAGGTGCTATAGGGGGCCAAAGGTCGGGTCTTCGAAAAATTAAAAACCTTATATTTCAAACAATTTTGAACTGATTTTTGAAAAGTTGGTATCGTTGTAAACGTGATTAGGCCCCCTTCTTATCTTCTGATATGCATATTTGTATAGTTTGTATATAAAGTTTGAGAAAAAACATTTAAACGGAAAAAATACCTTTTTTTATAAAAAAAATATTTTAAACAAAAAATTACCAATAGATTTTTACAAAGTTGATATCCTTGCAAACGAAATGAAACCTTCTTTCTTCTGATATGGGTATTTGTATACTTCGTATATAAAAATTTGAGAAAAACACTTGTCAACTACAGGTGGCAAGGCTATCGTACAAGCTATAGATTGTAACCCTGGATAGAGGGAGAAGAAAATGGAGGAAGAGGACGGCCGCAACTATCGGATTGGAGTTTTAATTCATTTTTGTATTTTGCTTTAAATTATTATTAATATTCTTATAGTTCTTTAAATTCTGGGAATAAATCCTGGCAATTCACTTAACTAAACGGAGTGATTTCTATCAAGTGAAGCCAGTAGCTTCACATCTCAGAAGGTGGATTTGTGGAGCAAAACGCCTACAACGAAAGCGTCGCGGTGGTTCAACGGTGCGCAAGCACAAAAACGACGAGAATCTTCAACGATCAAAGAGTTGCTGAAGCGCAAAGGTGCACGTACAAGCAAACAGAGCAACATCATCTTTGCATCTTTGTGTGGAAGTCTCAACGAGCAGCCAGGTTTAGTGTTGCGAAAAGGTGCCACAACGAAGCATAAGGTCTAAGGTATTGGACCATTGTGCTGGGAACGCAATTTCCAGAGCAACGTATCAAAAAGATGAAGCGTGCAAGTTCAGACACGCAAAGAGCAAGCGGTTGAAGCAACATAGGCGCAAACGACGGCAACGTCTTTGCAGATGGCTTGACTGCGCCGCTACGAGTTACGGTTCGACGTCAATTTAGCTTCGCAGCAGCACTGAGTCAACGGCTAAAATTTAAAACATAAACTCAAAAGCGAGTGTATTTTTAGTGTGTGCACCATTCTAATAAGAAAGTCCAACGAATACGAAAGCACAACGAATTTGTAGCAAGTACAAATAAAAGAGTGAAAATCAATAGCGCGAGGACTTTTCCTACAGTGAAGGCCAGAAATAAAAGGACGGTGAAAGTCAATTCAGTACGACTTTTAAATTTTCACTAATAAAGTTTGTTTAAATATGATAAAGCTGGTCACTTTTAGGGTCATTCAGCTTAATGCGCTGCTAAGAGCTAACGAATTGCCAACGGCTGGTACTAAGGCTAGCAAAGTTTTAAAGCTGCAAGAAGTTTTGGGCACGGATGAAATCGATTCAACGGAGCTCGAAGATGACGCTATGACGTCCGCAAACGATTTGCAAACGCAAATCAATAGCTTGAGAGAAGCAGTGACGAGTTTGACATCAGCTATTAGTATGGTTAATCGCAATTCGACACCCACAACAGATATCGGTGAAATGCAACATGTGTCCAACGACAGCGGCGATGTTAGACCAGGCTTAACCATTATTGTGGGGGAATCAGCCAATAATTCACGCAGTCCATCACGTCCAAAGATGTCGATCCAGGAGATGATTGGTATAATGCCTGAGTTTGACCCGCTCAAAGGTTCTACGTCTGCAACGCAGTTTGTAATACGAACTGAACAGCTACAACCGTGCTACGGGTGGCCAGAGGAGATGGTTTTGGTTGCAGTCCAGCACAAAATGAAGGGCATGGCCAAACGGTGGCTGGATGCTCAACCGGTTTTCCGGTCTTGGTCGCAATTCGTAGAAGCATGTAACATAGATTTCCCGTCAACGCAGAACGCAGCATAAACACACAAAGCGCTCATGAAGCGTAAACGTAGAAACGGAAAAGATTATCTGGAGTATTATTATTCAATGCTGACGATAGGTCGTCAAGGTATGGTGGACGACGTATCCATCATCACGCACATAATTAGCGGTCTCAATGACGGTGCATTATCCAAAACATCACAACATGCAGTCAAATTCTGGGTGCACTCAAAAATTTAACAGCAGTCAGCGGCATACCAGTGGCATCAACGGCACCAGTCCAACAAGCAGTAAAGATCGAAACAAAATCCAACGTGAAGCCAACGTCTATAAAGTGCTTCAATTGTAACGAGTATGGGCATATTGCAGTTAAGTGCACTAAACCGCAACGTAAACCAAGATACACTATATGCTCGAAGACTCATGAAGCCAAAAGCTGCAACAAAAAGACATCATTTGTCAAGATTGGCGACTACGACGAACGCAGTGAAGCTCCTCCTGTTATAAAGAGAGTTGATATGAATTTAAAGCAATTGGAAGCTTTCATCGACACGGGCAGCGTATGCTCTTTTATACGCTCGTCAGCGGCAACGGGGATGCAGAATCAAGAAGATAACAGGTGCTTCACGGGCTTCGACGGCTCAGAAGTACAGGTAACGAAGAGGGTCAGCGTGGTTGCGTCAGTTGACAACGTTCCACGTCAGGTGACACTGTATATTGTCGATGATAAGTTATTACCCTACGATATTTTACAGGGTCGCGACGTTCTACAGAACAACGACTACAACATGGTGATTGACAACGGAGTTCTGCATCTAGAAGAGATCAAGGGTGTATACTTGAATACATCCGACTGCTTATCTGAAGAAGATAAGAACAAGGCACTGAATCTTCTATCAAAGTATGATGAATGTTTCGCGGAAGACATCAGCAAGCTTGGCAGGTGTAATAGTGCACACATGACTATAGAAGTAACAAAGTCTCAGCCTATTTTGGGTAAACGATACCAGGTGCCTTTTTCGCAACGGCCAGTACTATCAAAAATTATAAAGGAACTATTGGACAACAATATAATCCGGCCAAGTAACTCCCCACATGCAGCATCCGTTCTTCTGGTGAAGAAGCCGGAAGTCGTACTAAATGAGGTAACAGTAAAGAAAAATTATGTTATGCCGATAGTCGAAGAGCAACTATCCCGCCTTGCTGGCAATAAATTCTTCACAACGCTTGACATGACCTCGGGTTATTACCAAATACCGATGGACGAGGTGTCGAAGAAGTACACAGCATTTTTAACGCACGAGGGGCTGTTTGAGCACAATCTTATGCCTTTTGGCTTAGTAAACGCTCCAATGGTTTTCCAGGAAGTTATTGTTAACTTAATTAGTACGCTCAAGCAACGTGATAAAGTGATCAACTATGTCGATGAGGTGATCATAGGCACCAATATAGTCGACGAGGGTTAAAGTTCTAACAGAGTTCTTGGACGCAGTAAAAGCAACAGGTCTCATGCTTAGACCATCGAAAAGCACATTCTTGGCTCAGCAGGTCCAGGCGAAAACAAGGCGAAAGTAATTGAAGAATTTCCGAAGCCCACAACAACAAAGGCGGTGCCGCAATTTTTTGGAGTAACTGGTTATTTCCGAAAATTTGTAAGAGATTTCAGCATTGTGGCACGGTCACTTACGATGTTGCTGAAAAAAAGCGGAGTTTGGTTGGCGAAAAGAACAAGACGACGCTTTTGAGAAGATGAAAGCGATTATAACTACAAAGCTGGTGCTAACGATGTACGACGCCACGAAGCCTCACGAGGTGCATACAGACGCCATCTCTATAGGGTTATCTGGTGTGCTTATGCAAAACGACGACGGTACAGAATGGAGACCGGTGTTTTACTTCAGTCGGCACTGTAATGACGCCGCACGCAACTATGCCAGCCACGAGCAAGAGGTTTTGGCAATAGTTGAAACACTGCAACGATACCGGACGTATCTAATTGGACACAACTTCAAGGTTATAACCGATTGCAACGCTGTAGCAGTCACAAAATCGACAACGCCATTGTTGCCATGAGTAGCCAGGTGGTGGCTCAAACTGCAGGAGTACGATTTTCAATGTATCCATCCTGCGGCTACGAAGAATTCATTAGCGGATGGATTAAGTAGAAGCCCAACCCTTCCACCTATAAATCCGACAACGGTCGCTGAGGCGGTATATCGAGTTGTGGACTTAGACGACGATTGGGTAGGAGCAATGCAGAGACAAGACGGGGCACTTAAATGTATAATTGATGTTCTCAATGGTAAAGATGCACCCAACGCTCGTCAACTTAAGGACGACTATGTTCTGCAAAGCCAGCGGATATTTCGCAAAATTGACGGGAACAAAAGGTTGGTAGTTCCGGCGTAAAATGGCGCTTAGCCAGAGCGTGCCACGACGGAGCAGGACATTTCGGGGTGGACAAAACCTGCGAACGTTTTTCCAAGGGCTTTTGGTTCCCACGAATGCGTGCGTATGTTTAGTCCTACATAGCATCCTGTCCAGAGTGTTGTATAGATAAAGTAATCGAGGGCACAAAGGAAGCGCAAATGCATGTTAGCGAAGTTGTACCGATTCTTTTCAGAACCGTACACCTGGATCATCTGGGGCCATTCCAACGAAGCAAGCACGGCAATTGTTATATATTGGTAATTGTTTGTGCTTTCACGAAGTATGTATGTAACGGGTGATTTTTTTGAGGTTAGGATTTTCATGCATTAGTATTTGACAGATCACGTGGGATTTCAGACATGGTGTCAAAGAGAAAGATGCTCAGTATGCTTTGACATTTCATCATGAATAGACTTACTAACGAGCAACGCTTGCAAATCATTGAATTTTATTACCNGAGCTTTACGCAACACTAAGACGACTCCGGTGGTAAATATACTACAGGAATACATAACTACTCGTTTCCGGCAGAGACATGTCTTTCACTTCGAAAGAGTTTCAGAGATTTACTGAAAAATACGATATACGGCATGTTAAGGTAGCAGTGCGTACGCCACGCGCAAACCGGCAAGCTGAGCGCGTTAACAAGACAATCCTGGATTCGCTCAAATGTAGCACAAGATCTGACAAGGATTGGGATTAGGCACAACCGCAGCTTCAGTGGTGCCTGAATTCCCAAAGCAATGCAACAATACGGCAGAGTCCGAATAGTTTGGTTTTCAACTTCAAACTTCGCGACGTCACAGTTAATCGTTTAATTTAAGCAGTCCAAGACGACGTTGACGACGCTATCGTTCAACACGAGGACTACAGAATGAATCAGGCAGCTGGGCGAATTAATGTAGAAAGAGCTAAATGGAAGCGCCGATTCGACGCAACACATAAACCACCCAGGCAATACAACGAAGGAGACCTGGTTGTAGTGGACTATGTTCCTCCACTTACTGGCACATCTCACAAACTTGATCCTTCGTACAAAGGGCCATATCTGGTGACAAAGGTTCTACCCAACGACCGCTATGTGGTGGAAGATCTGCCAGATGTACCACGACAGCGGAAGCGCTATGTGGGCGTATTCACCAACGACAGAATGAAACCCTGGTGTGCCCATGGTCTGATGGAAGATTACTTGGAAGTTGAGACATCAACCAGTGAAGCTCACGATGTTGACGATGGGGAATCATCCAGGGGATACGATCCGTCAGGAAAGGCCGAGCTGTCAACTACAGGTGGCAAGGCTATCGTACAAGCTATAGATGGTAACCCTGGATAAAGGGAGAAGAAAATGGAGGAAGAGGACGGCCGCAACTATCGGATTGGAGTTTTAATTCATTTTTGTATTTTGCTTTAAATTATTATTAATATTCTTATAGTTCTTTAAATTCTGGGAATAAATCCTGACAATTCACTTAACTAAACGGAGTGAATTCTATCAAGTTAAGCCAGTAGCTTCACACACTTAAAATTAAAAAATACATAAAAAAAATTACTTACCGATTTCTAAATCCGATTAAATACCCTTTCTTCTGGTATGCATATTTGCAAAAGCAAAACATACCTATACATGGTTTCAAAATAACGATTCCAGTATCTTCATTTATGTATATTGTAACTCTCAATATCTTATAAAGAGAAGTGTAAAATTTTTTTACCCAAAACTAATAAAGTTAGAAGAATGAAATTCGAGGATGTGGTAGTTAACATACTAGTCCCTGACATATATTTTTTTCAAAAATAAATATTGGAAATTTTCCAGGATATTTAAGGATAAAGTTTTAAAAGGACATTTTCAATACTTATTCGTCCCGGTGCACCCAAAAATTAATATTTTTTTCTATTCTACAGAATTTTTCCTTTTAATTGATATCCATATTGTTCTTCTACAACGCATCGAATCTTTTGAATAATCTTTTTATTAAATCATATTCTAGAAATTTCAAAGTGCTTTAAAAAGATACTATATTAGGCCCCCAGTTTTGTGAATATATTGATTTTTTCGTGTGTAAAATTGACTGTCTCACGGTGTTATACTAAAATTTAACATGTTATAAACTACGTACCCGAACATTTTATTTAAATTTAGATTAAAAAGTTCAACATGTTAATGAAAAATTTCCTAAGCTCTGTATAAAGTTTGAAAGTTTGATTTATATGTATTTGGTCACAGTTAAGAACAGCTGCTAAACATATTTGACATGTCATAAGTTGTTAAGAAGCACTCATTTATGTACTCTCAGAGTTTGTACTCTTTTTCCGTATATAAATCATTTCTCGTTAAGTTGAGCATTGTATGTACATAGCACATTCATATTCATATACATATGTATTTAAGTAAGCACACTCGTTGTAATGCTGAGAAAGGGCATTTATCTATTGTAACCAGTGATCGGACTTCTACCACATTAGGGGTATTCTCTGAGTCTTGCAAAGCAAGACTTGCACGGTAAAAACCGGTTTTCGTATGGGACAGCTTTGCAAACCGTACAATCCGTGCACCGTGCAAGGGCTTTGCAAGACTCAGAGAATACCCCTATTGTGTTAGATCTACCACTTTTTTGAGCATCTACCACTTCTACCACACAAGGTCTGAAGTCTACCACTTATTCGCGTTTTCTACTTGTTCAATTTTTGCTCGACATAATTTTTTTATGTTTTCAATTTTGGAAGCCAAAATTGTCCAAATCTAAATACTATTGTGGTATTCACCAAATTGAGCAAGTAGCCTGGCACTCTGGCAAAAGACAACAGGCGTTGCTTGAACACATCTGCTCTTTTACAAGACTGCCAGGCCACTTTCTCACTTTGGTGAATACCACTAATGTGATAACAAGAATGAGAGAACACAAGATTTCGCGTTCCCGGCGGCGATGAGATTTAAATATTTTAACAGATTTAAAAGTAAACAAAGCCGAATGGGAGGATAAAATAAAAATAAACTAATTTTTTTATTGAGCTTTGTACCACTATTGTTTATTAAGCAGTGTTTGCATTTTTCAATTTTGCGTTCAACATTTGTGTTCAACTCAACGCAGGGTTGCACGAAAAAAAAGTTGAATGGCCAAATGTTGGCTGGCGACCAACTTTGTTGGAAGCAATTAGTTGAAAGGCCATTCAACTAAAAGTTGGATGCAAAGATGAACAATGCAAACACCTTTTTATGGCGAATATTTTGATGTTTTTTCATATTTTGATATTTTTCGCCATTCAACTTTTTTCGTGCAACCCTGCGCTGAGTTGAACGCAAATGTTGAACGCAAAGTTGAGCAATGCAAACACAGTTTTAGGAAAAACTGAAAAAGCAACAAAGTCTAAGCGGTAGAAGTTATAGCAGCTATTTCGGAGATCACCACATCTCCTCACCAAACTTCCATCAGACTTCTTTTTTTCTAGACTTCAGCAGGGATCGAACCTGCGTAATCGATGTGCAAAGTCAGAAGCGTTAACCACTGAGCTATGTACACCCCGTGAACTCTTGTTGCTTAGACTTTGTTGCTTTTTCAATTTTTCCTAATAAACAATCCTGGTACAAAGGTCAATAAAAATATTAAAAATAAAATATTAATAAGCCACAATAACATTGACAAATGAAAATAACCTGTCAAACAGTAAATTTTCTTAATATTCAATTTGTCGACGGGAAACGTGTTTCAATTGTCTTAGAATGCAAAATATATGATTTATAAAAAGAATTAATGAAGAAAATATTAAATATCGGAGATTTGTGAAAGTATTAGTGAATTTCAGTTCATTCAAAGTTTCTGAGGCGTTGTTTACATTTCCTTGAGAATAGGCAAAACCCAAATAGCAGTGTGTGTAACGCACCACCTTTGTTCGCTAAATCATGATGTGATAAAAAGGAAAGCTGGCAGTACTCCGCAAGGGTGGAGAAATCTCTCAAAGTATTTTCGAAAAATGTCTTTATAAACAAGGTATATTCAACAAGGTAGAAGTGATAATTCAGGTGAGCTCTCTCATAGCTGACGGTAATGTCAAAAAATGTAAACAAAGAAATTAACACCATTATATGCACCCACCATATGCATAAAAACTAAGAACTGCTTTTACTTAAAATTTCTTACCTTTCACTTAAATTTATTTTAACAAATCGAGTAAAAGGTTTGAAATTTTAAGTAAAAGCATTTGCTTAGGTTTTATGCATACGGCCCAATTTCTTTGAAATTAAACACACTACTTTTATAAAACCGTTTTGACAATTTTCTTGCTTTTACTATCCCAATGTTTTTGAGCATTTATTTTTTTATTCAAATACTTAATTTTAAAGTATATTAGACATTAAAAAAAGTTTGATTCTTCTAAATTTACATCAGAACTTAACTCCAATAATCTAGCTATTGAATTTTTGCAATTCGAAATTTCGTTTCCATTAAATTTATTAAAAATTACTTTCAGTTTCTTTATGTCAACAAGGAATTCTAGGTTTAGGTTTTATCAGACCTCCATTTGAAATTTGGTCTATCCATGTATATGAGTTGGAGATTTTCTTTTCATACTCGGTATGATAAATCCTGCACCTGGGAACAGACGCGTCCGTTTAGAAATACTCGGTTACGATGGGCAACAAATAAAGTCACGCCCACACGTGAAGAGTCTCCTAATGAAACATCGCAGCCATTTTCACACCGTTGTCGTTTCACTTGACAATCGCACCGGCCGTAATTCCTTTTCATTTTATTATGTATTTAAAATTAGTCGCAAAGCTCACAATTGAAAATTTGTATAAAATAAAATATTAAAATTTTGAATAGTATAGGGTTAAGAGTTGACATTTCAGTCGCAGTTCAAAAGAGAGAAATGTCGAAATCACTTCTAGCTTGTTATGCATTGTTTATAAGGAAGGAACTGCTTTAGACTGTCAAGAAAAATAATTCCAAAACTCAACGCAGTTTTTAGCAACTTAAAATTTGCACTTTATTACATGAACTAAAATTTAAAACTTTTTTTCTGGAGATTCTAATTTAAAAATTTGCAATTTATGTTAAACGTTGCATAATGTTTTTAATTTTTGTAGAAAGTTAGAAATTCGGATTTATATGGTTTTTTAGACAATGGGCTATACTTTTGTAAAAAATTAATAAACCTTAAACAAACAAAAGGAAAATAGGCAAAACTTGTTAAACTGTCGCGACCCTATTAATACTTATTATATTTTCTGTTTCGTAGTACATACAAAAAATAAAAAATAAACTCTCCAAAAACTGAGATCTACCACATTTTTTTGAAATCTACCACATTTTTTTCCAGATTCTACCACACAGAAATATTTTTTAAACCGATCACTGGTTGTAACTAACAAATTGAATTATAAACACTCGTTTTGGAAGTCAATCGGAGCGCATCGTTCGCCTTTTATTTCATACCCGTTTAGAACTAGCCTTTTGGTATATAGTTTTTATTATATTTTGCGATCCTACATCTTTTGGCGCGCAACGTGGGGCACGATTCTTAAATAAAATTATTAGTCGGGCACCCCCATCATTTTCGTCATCGCTGGAGGCTCGCATTGGTGGATTTCATCGTGGTAATTTCGAACATCCGGAGACATTCAATAGTTGGCGGCAAATTGCAATATCCAAGGTCAGAGAAGGGTGATTGGGACCAAGTGTACAATTTGTACGATTTTTCCCCTCCACCTGAAACTAAAAAGAAACGGGGAATCAGTTGTACTTTGCACTCACCGCGGCTTTGCATTTTCGGGTTATTCTGCTAAGCACACACGATGGAAACATCGATGCATAGAAGTTTTTATATGAGCTGCTAACATCGATGTTTTTTTCTCAACACCGATGTTTTTGGGAATTGCAAATCGACATTTATTTGGCGCGTAAAAAGGTAAAATTAAGCAATTATTCATAAGTCNAGGTTTAGGTTTTATCAGACCTCCATTTGAAATTTGGTCTATCCATGTATATGAGTTGGAGATTTTCTTTTCATACTCGGTATGATAAATCCTGCACCTGGGAACAGACGCGTCCGTTTAGAAATACTCGGTTACGATGGGCAACAAATAAAGTCACGCCCACACGTGAAGAGTCTCCTAATGAAACATCGCAGCCATTTTCACACCGTTGTCGTTTCACTTGACAATCGCACCGGCCGTAATTCCTTTTCATTTTATTATGTATTTAAAATTAGTCGCAAAGCTCACAATTGAAAATTTGTATAAAATAAAATATTAAAATTTTGAATAGTANAAACGTACCTCATTTACAGATTCAATAATTAAAGGTTTGTTCACTTGTGACAGTAGAGTTTTGAAACTATCTTAGAAAAGGGTGCACACACAACGGTGCCTTACTAAAACGTCGATTTTGTCAAGGGGGAGCGAGAAAACGTTTTTCCGATCAAACCTTTTATTACTGAATCATGCCTCATTTATAAATAAGTAATTTTTAATCTCAACCCCCAAAGGAATAAAACCACTTTTTTAGCCACTTCTTAAAATGATTTTAAATGTTAAAGTGAATATCTTTTTCCATGCTCAAAATTCATCATCCATCTGAAAAAAATGTTGCACTCTTAAGTCAATCCAGCACTAAAATGTACATATGTGTGTATTATAACTACTATTCCTCATTGAAAAGCGCTTCAAATTCAAAGCTGTTGCCGAGTAGGATTTTTTTGCTTGAGAAAATGTACAAGTAAACACGAACACACATTTTTTGGTATTTCTATGCTTATTTTAGTTATTTTTCAAAGAAATTTGTTAAAACAACCTTAGATATAGACGATTACGCGACCGATACTGATTCCGATGAAGCGTCATGCAATAAGACTGCAAACTACATTTGTATGTGTGTACTGAAATAAATTCATATATATATAAAATGCAAGCTAACGTATGCAAATTTTTTGTGTTCTTTACATTATATGTAAATAATTTTGTACCTGAATTAGAAAAAATAAATTTAATACATATTTTCATTTGCAATGAAAGTTTTTTGCCATTTTCTTTAGCCAAAAGCAAAAAATTTTAGCCATTTTTAGCCACTTTTAAAATCGAATCTGGCCACCACTAAAAATTGCCAGCGGGAACACTGGCTGCCACTACTTAGCTGATACGCTGACGCGCGCTCGCACATTATCTGCACACTTTACTGTGCTGCTCTCGTTAGCCCGCTGCTGCTATTTCGATCATTTGTCGCTTGTGCAGCTCTACGTGTATGCACACTTCGCTTTGCTGCAGCTGCTACTTATAGGCCTATTCTGCGTTGGTAGCACAAATTTTGTTAGCGGTTAGTAAAGTTACTTTCAATTTTTAAACCCTTTTCGTATTCTACACACTCTTGTAACCGGTAAATTTTGTTACCATCTCATGAGCAGGTAACAAAATATTGCCCCGTGAAATATGCAACACCAGAATTTCAACAAAACTCCATAGCTGAATTGCTGAATAAATTAAAACGTTACCAAGGTAAATAGAATTGCGGTTGCAAGAAGTGGTGACAATTGTTTGTAACAAAATTAGCTTGTTACAAAATGTTCGGTTACAAGCAGAATAGGCCTGTTAGCAGATTCGCTATCGCTCGCTCGCAATTCGTTTACACATTTTAATTCGTTGGCGCTGTTTGGTTGCCCGGTAATCGCTTTTAGTGGTAACGTGTTCTAGAAGGCATAGCGTTATAATTCCTTCGAATTTTTTCGCTTCTTTAAGGCATTGCCGGTAATGCAAAGTATAATGTCCTACAATATTTTATTTATCTAGCTTCTTTGTTTCATTTCGCGGAATACAAAGTAGTATGTATAAAAACTAATTTATAAAAATTTTATTAATTTTAATCTTTTAAGACATTTTCTGATTTCAATTTACTATAAATAAATATGCACTTATCTAGGCATTCTACATTAGTTTCCCTGTACGGCATTCGTTCTCCGAACGAAAATGACACTGAAGATGGCACAACGCCGAAACCGGTTTGTCTCCAGACAAAATTTGACAAGGGATGACGGAAATTCGTTCCGAAATACATTAAAATAAGGCCTTCTTGAAGCGAAAGGGTAAGCGATTCCCATCGCCTAGCTCGTTTCCACTTTCGTTTCTGTGGTAATCGTGTTTTTGCTGGGTAGGCGCTGTCGCCAGCGGAGTACAAGTGTCGACTTGGCATCCTCGAATCATACTTTAAAGAAATACTGTCGATACAATCAGAAAATGAGAACGCAAGACAACGCCCGTGGGGATTTAGAAGATCTCTATGTAACAACGAAATTGAGTATTCAGACTCAATTGGGGAAGGACAATAACGCAACACTTTTAGATTCCACTTGCATAGTGCAAGCGAGCTCAAAATTGCCGCAGTTGAAATTACCCTCTTTTTCTGGAAAGTATTCAGAATACAGGAATTTCATCACGTCGTTCAAGCAAATTATTGATCGCGAACTAACACTTTCCAATATTGAAAAATTCAACCACTTGCGCAATTGCCTACATGGCCAAGCTTTGGAAACAGTTAAGCGTTTCAAGTCACAAATGAAAATTATCATAAAGCGTTGGAAAGACTTAGAGCTCGTTTCGAATTGAATTACGAAGTCTCATTGACAACGCCTGTGCAATTTTCGGTTCTTTACGTGAAATTGTCCAAGCCATGCTAATATATTTGGTTATACATAAGGCTGACGATGACACAAAAAAGAAAATGAAACAATCATTGGACTTTAAAAGGTTACCTTCTAGGCAAAACTCCACCGATGTACTGAAAAAGGCACTGCTAATACCTCGAGTCACTCACTGGCAATAGCGCTTCCGCTTCGCTAACTCCGACAAACAGTAGGGGCTCGAGAGGACGCAAACAATAGAAGAGTCATACGTTTGCGCTCTCTAATTTGCCATGCGGCGTCTGTTCAAGTGGGAGCCATAAGGTTTTTAATTGTTATCGCTTCAAATGTCTTTGACGGTTTGAACAAATAAAACGAATAAGACTCTGTATTAATTGTCTCACTAAAGGGCATCAGTTGTCAAGTAGTCCATCATTGCAAAGGGGCAAAATTTGTTCGCGACATCACAGCCTACTTCACCGTGCTACATCGAGTTCGCCGAAATCTTCCAATTCCTTGAATCAGTCACCTCAACCACTAGCAACACCAGGTTTTTCTGCGACATCAAGTCGGGCTACCACACACACTCACTTAAAGAACTCTTCGTTCGATCAAGTAATTTTGGCTACTGACATTGTCCTAGTCCGTGACGCTTCAGGCACCTATAGACAGGGCATAGCATTGCTGGACTCTTATTCACAAGCCAATTTCATTACCGACGAATTCTCGCAAAGGCTTTTGCTACCCAGAAGCAAACACAATATTGAAATCTGCAGTATTGGACACACATCAACCATATTAAGTACAAAACTACTACATGTATCAAATCCCGAACAACCGGTGTCGATTTGCCTCTAGCATTTTGCGTGATATCAAAAATTGCTTATGAATCGTGATTGGAAAGCGATATTTCAGCTTGGAATATATCGACAAGTATAGAACTTGCTGATGAACAATTTTATAAGTCTAAACGAATTCATCTCCTTCCAGGCACCGAAACCTTTTTCAGTTTATTATCGGTCTGCCAGATTAAACTTGGGGATAATTTACCAGTCTTGCAAAAGACGTTGTTGGAATGGGTTGTCTCAGGTCGTTACCAGTCAAATACCAACAACATTAGATCATTATATAAGGTAGCTTATAATGATGAACTAGATCAAAAACTGGAACACCTCTGGAGGCTCGAGGAAGTCACTTCCGCTGGAGACATGTGGACTCGTGAGAAATACAGTTGTGAACGCCTGTACACGAACACGGCTTCACGAAGCCAGACCGGCAGAACAATTGTCAAACTGCCATTTAAAGATGACCCCTGTTGCTTGGGTGTTTCGTATACGAGTGCTCTGCGTCGGTTTGTGTCACAAGAAGGTCGCTTGGGGCAGTCTCCAGAACTAGGAAAACAGTCTTTGTGGAGGAATACGAAAACTTGGGACATATGACTATTGTTGAGGAGCCAAATCTAAATGAACCTCACTACTTTATACCACATAACTGCGTCTTAAAGCCATCAAGCACCTCCATGAAATTGAGGGCTGTCTTTAACGCTTCCTGCCACATCACTTCGCAAAGATTACTCAACGATATACAAATGATCGGGCTAACACTACAAAGAGAGTTAGTTATGCTCCTTTTGAGTTTTCGACTACATCCTTTTGCATTAAAAGCTGCCATTGTAAAAATTTACAGGCAGGTGATCATAAGCGCAGAACATCGCAAGTTCCAATATATTCTTGGAGAAAATCGTCTACAGACAAGATTAGAACGTACCAACTCAATACGGTCACTTATGAAATGGCCGCCGCACCATATTTCGCAATACGGAGCCTATTCTATTTAGCTGATCAGTACGCATCACAATTCAAAATAGGGTCAAACGTCATCAAATCATCGTTTTATGTAGACGATGTTTTATGTGGTGCCGATTCAGTCGCTGAACTTTTTCGTATCAAACATGAGGTAAGCGGATTACTGAAATTAGGTGGGTTTGAGCTTGCGAGGTGGCACTGAAACCATCCGGAGCTTAAAGTTGTAGGAACTGTGAAGGATTTGAATCTGGACGATTCCATCACAAGCACACTCGTTATTAAATGGAATCAGAATTGTGACTCCTTCCTTTTCCCATTTGAACCGAAGCAGCGTAGCAATAGCCGAATCACTAAGCGATATATTATACTAGCTCCAGTGAGTATCACTGCAAAACACATCATTCATAAATTATGGCTGCTCAAACTCGAATGGAACGAGTCTGTCAGTCAAAGCATTCAAATGGCTTGGTCCAAGTTTCTCAACAAAATGTCGAATCTTAACTTAATCAAAGTTCCAAGATACTGTTTAAGAATAAACATTCAATCGCTTCAACTTCTCGGATTCTGCTGCGCAATTTATACGCGCGTAGTAGATAGTAAAGACAACATATTCGTACATCTCTGTGGTGCTTTGCTGCTTGCACGACTTCTTTCAAAAATTAAACCAATTTTTTCTAATCAAAAGTGTAATACGTATCTTTGGACAGATTCGGAGATAGTTCTGCATTGGATTAAAATGCACTCCGCTACGCTTTCTACGTTGCTCGGTAATAGAGTATCCGAAATTCAGGATCTAACTGCAGACGTAAATTGGAGACACGTTCCGACTCAAAGTAATCCAGCCGATATTGTTTCAAGAGGCAGCACTGTAGAAGAACTCTTAAAATCGAATTGGTTCACTGGTCCGTCGTTCTTGTATGGTAATACACAAATATGACCTGATAACAAACGTAATAAAGTTGGCATCGAAGTCGTAGAAAGGGATAAACGCAAAGCAGTGTTCACAATAGTAGTACTGTCGAATTACATTTTGGAAACTATTGACAACATTAGTTCATATATTCGTAGCAGAGCTGGGTAATTTTTGATTACGATTACATTTAATTTACGATTGCGTAATTGTAATCCTTAAATTATATACGATTACGATTACTTTAATTGTAATCATAAATGTTACCATTATGATTATAATAATTGTAATCTTAAAAATTTTGGGATAATGATTGCTGTAATCGAAATCATGGAAAACATGATTACGAATACCGTAATTGTAATCCTAAAAATTTTAAGATTACAGTTACAGTAATTGTAATCATGAAAGTTATGATTACGAATACTTTAATCGTAATCGTAAAAATATTATGATTACAATAAACGTAATCGTAATCAAGAAAATGTGCAATTTTCTGATATTCTGTAGAGGTTTTGTAGTTATGTAAATGAGCCGAACTTTCACCGAAAAGTATGTAAAATTGATTTAAACTTGAAATAATACAGTTACACAGCGGCCGCTGTGGTGTTATGGTTAGCAGTGTGCGCTACCATTTCGCAGTTCCTGTATTCAAGCCCGGTTCAACCCAACATCAAAAAATAAAAAACAAAAAACTTTTTTTCAAATAGCGGTCGCTTCTCGGCAGGCAATGGCAAACCTCCAAATGTATGTATTTCTGTCAAGGAAAACAGCTTCTCCTAAAAATGCAATCGCCTTTCGGGTCGGCGTAAAACTGTAGGTCCCCCCCCTTTGTGTGACAACATCAAGATGGACAGTAAATCAAAATCAAACTTTATTGGAAATACTGCGACCACAAGCCTGTGTAGAATATTACAACAATTTCAAACGAATATGCGAATGCAGAATTTAAATCCATTTTAGTGTATAAAAATCAATATTTGCTCTAAGCAAAACTAATTTCTTTATTACTGTAATCGTAATCCTCATTTTCATGATTACAATTACGGTAATTGTAATCTTGAAATTTTTATGATTACGATTGCTATAATCGTAATATTATTACAATTACAGTTAAAGTAATTCTGAAAATTTTCGGGGTTACAACTACAATAATCATAATCCTAAGTAAGCAAAATATAATCCTAATCATAATGTGTCCAGCTCTGATTCGTAGTATTCGACTAATTACTCATATATTTGGTTTTTATAGCAAGCTGCCAAGAAACGTAACCGAGAACTTTCAGCGCAGGAGATGCATCACGCCTCGCTGTGTGTTGTATAGAATATACGACAGAAGTATATCGCTGAGGAACTTCGCCTGCTGAGAAAAGAGTCGATGGCAATTGGAACATTGCGGTATCTTAACCCGTTCATCGAATCCGTTGAAGGATTCGAACTGATAAAGGTTGGCACGGTTACAGTTAGCGGATCTTCCGATGCTCAAAAGCACCCAAATTTTGCTGCCAGCAATATGTCAATTCGTCGCTCGCTACGTTCGTCATTTGCATGTCACCAACTACCACGCAGGACCTTAGACGTTAATAGGCTTAATTCGTCTAAACTTTTGGATAGTGAACGCGCGAGAAGTATCTAGACGCGTTGTCAAAAACTGCATCCATTGCGTCAGGTATAGACCAAGGTTGCTACAACAATTGATGGGAAACCTGCCGGTCGAGTGTCTGACTCCGTCTCGGCCATTCGTGCGCTGCGGCTTCGATTTTTGCGGGCCCGTCAATATATACCTCCGCATCAGAAGAAAGGCGCCCTATTAGGCTTACATAGCCATTTTCGTGTGTTTGGCATCAAAAGCGGTACACATTGAGGTCGTCTCAGACCTCTCCATGGATGCCTTTCTAGCGTCACTGAAACGCATGATCGGGCGACGAGGCTTACCCTCTGATATCTTCTGCGACAACGCAACGCACAGCGTTTCTTTTTAAACAGGAGCATCAAGAATCCATCATTAAATATTAGCTCTGATCCCATACTTTTCGTGAAAAATCCTGTAAAACTGTCAAACAGCAAAATTACTCTCTGAAATGAGAGTAAAAAGTGAGTAACAACAAAAAGTACGGGAACAAAAAGACCATTTTTCCTGTAAAAACGTCAACTAGTGATCGCTTGACACTTTTCATGATTTTACCAGAAGAAAAAGTTCGGGTAAAATCTTGAAACTTCATTCTCTACACAGCTCTCCAAAAGTCGCACTCATTTGCAGGATTTTGGAGTACGGGAACATTTTTCCTGCAACTTCCTGCAAGTTCGTGTAAAGTCCTGTAAGTTCATGGAGTACTGGATTAGAGCTATTGTGCCAACGAATTTATTAATCTTAAATTTATTCCTCCTAGAGCACCTCACTTCGGCGGGATGTGGGAAGCTGCTGTCAAATCAGCCAAGGGTCACCTTATTCGTAGCCTCTGGAATACAAGAATGACGTTTGAGGAATTGTCTACCATCATGGTCGAAATATAAGCAATTTTAAATTCTCGCCCAATAGCACCGCTTTCGAACGACCCCAGTGATTACGAAGCATTAACACCAGGCCACTTCATCAGCGCACAGTCCCTTCCAGAGCGCACAGTCTCAGCAAACATCGATCACCATGAACGGTGGTCGCGCGACTATATAAATGAACTATGAGATCCAAGTGGTCAACTGAGCGTCCAAACATAGCGAATGATACCACGGTCGTAATACATGAAGATAACGTTCGCCCGATGCGCTGGCAATTAGGCAGAGTAGTTAACTGCATTGCTGGTAATGATATGCGCATAAGAGTAGTAGACGTCCGCACAGCGAAAGGAACCATCAGGCTACCTATTCATAAACTCGCAATACTGCCCGCTTGAAAGTCCTTTCAAAGGGGCCGTTGAGAACACCTGCTAAATATACTTGACATGTCATAAGTAGTTAAGAAGCACTCATTTATGTACTCTCAGAGTTTGTACTCTTTTTCCGTATATAAATCATTTCTCGTTAAGTTGAGCATTGTATGTACATACCATAGCACATTCATATTCATATATGTATTTAAGCAAGCACACTCGTTGTAATGCTGAGAAAGGGCATTTATGTATTGTAACTAACAAATGAGTAAAAATTCCTGAAGTGGCCCCCTGAATTTTCACAAAGTAACAAATATTGCAATAGGTATTTGCATTTCTTAGCTTGAGTATCCACAAATACATCAACAAAATATTTCGCCAGTATTCGACTTTTTTATATACTTTTTTTTTTTAATTTAATATTTATGCACCTTATTTTTTTAATAATTATTGCGACCAAAGTTTTCATGCGATTTAAAAAAAACTAGTGTTCTGAAAATTGGTAGGATTTTATTTTAATTTTTATTTTTTTTAATTTTTTTCAACCTTTTTTTTAAATAATTTTTTTTTTTTAATTTCTCGTTGTGATTTTAATCACGTTTAGGTGTCAAATGTTCCTTACAATATCTTTTGCTAATGTGCTAAAAAAAATTCTTGTGCAACCATACGGCTCTTTAGATATAAATTTTTTTTAAATATGCCAACCACTATTTGTGTACTAATATCACAGGTTTCAAAAAAAAGTGTATGCATATTAATCGAAATCTTTATATCTCTATTTTACTCGATACGCTGAATGCAAATCCGAGGTCCGTTAGCCCACATCACGTCAGGTGCGTGGTCAGTTGAAGGTCGAGTAGGGAAAATTATTGAATAAACTATAGTAAATGGAAAAAGAATTCATGTGCAAAAAAAGCTTCTTCTGTTCAATGTAAATGAATTGCACCAAAAATTCAGAAATGAATTTCCTGAGGCTTCGATTTCTCTTTCGAGAGACAGAGAGGGGCAGAGAGGAACACACATTGTATGTGTTTGCAAAGCCCATGAAAACTTTGAATTGAAAACTTTTGGTATGAAAGAGGAATTGCAAAAAAAACAGCCCATTTCAACAAAACCTATCATGACTTTATCAAATTAGCAGTATGCAATGTTCCATGCTCAAGTTGTTTTTTTTTTCTGAATGCGAAGAATGTCCCGGTACTGCAGCTATTGGAAAGGAATTAACACAATTGTTTAAAAAAAAATAATACTTCGACGATAAAACACAGTTTCTGGAGGAGCACAGATAGGTAATATGATAACTGGGAAATCGCATAGACATAATTGTATTATCAGATTCCGGATTATTTTTCAGACGTGAAATAACGGAACTGAGCGTACCAGTTAATGTCTTCATAAATGAATTTTTTGGTAGAATTAAAACTCTTGTTAAAACATGATTTTCTGGCGAAGTCACAGGCGTGTTATTTCAAAAATAAAAAGCGAAATAGAGGGAAGAGAAATAGTTGTTAGCTTGGATTTTGCGGAGAATGGGGTCAGTGCTGCCACATTTTTTTATTTTTTACCCAAAATCACCAGAACAAGTTATCAAATTCCACAAAAAATTATCAAACTTATTTTAAACTAAACTAAAATTTCGGAGCACTTTAAAATCCACATTTGTCCAGTTATGACCAAAGCACGTAGATAACAAGAAGGGACAACTCATTATAATAGTAGCGAAAGTGAGTAACAGGGGCGTGCGTGAAAAGGACTCGGTAGATATAAGTTGCGTTCGCGTTGCTGTTAATTGTTCATATTTAACCAAAACTTTCAGGTTTTTGCGTTCGCGTACGAAAAAAAACTTGGGAAGGAGGGGAAATTGAGAGAGCAAAGTGACATTTCATTTTGAGGGGAAGCTGCCGGTTTCTGCTGGAAAAATTTTTGCCAACAGCAATTTGCGAACAGGAAAACAGCTGATCAAAAACAGCTGGTTTGAATTTACGCAAATCAAAAAATTAAATTTGATGGTTTGGAAGTTAAAAATTACAAAATGCGACTAATTAAACTTATAAGAAGCAAGTAGTTATCTGCTTAATAAATAAACTGTGTCAGGATACCACTTTGTGATGAGTTTTCGTACGTTTTAGATTTTACACTTTTTAATGTAAACAAAAATTATATCAGCTGTTCGTCTAACTTGCAAGTTTCTGCAAAATTTCTGTTCACGTACTGTTTTGGATATTTTTCTCTTGTGAGATAAATGGTGACATTTCAACGGAATTTTGTTGCTGGTTGGTTTTTACTGGAGATTTTAAACGAACGCACCTATAAAAATAGCCACTGTCAAGCAGTTTGTTGTAGATCACACAATTATAGTAACCTAGGAACGCCGACGAACTGTTCGCTTTGCGAAACTTTCAGGATTACCTGGTATTCCTGTTAAAGGAAACGCTTACGGACCACTTGTGGAGCCAGAACTTGTCTTGACCTATGTTACATGTAGAACTGAATCGAAGAAGTTACCAAGTTGAAAAATAAGTTATCAGTTAAGTTATATGATAAACAAAGTTAAGTTATATGATAAGCAAAGAAAAAAATGACCAATTTGGGTAAAAACCAAAGCGGCAACACTACTACGAGTACAAACAGCTGATTCCGTGCGGAAGGTGCGACCATTATCGCTCTTTCCTTAACTTGCTGTCTCCACAGGCAAACGTTTTTATCTTGATAATGTTATCGGGAAATATTTTGCCAAGTGAGGCCGCATATTGCTTTTGGCAAGCAATAATTGTCAGAGTTTTTATCTTGATAAATATTGCCTGCCATGAACTGTCAGTTTGTTCATTTGACAGCAAATTTTCACTCTACTAAAAGTTCACAGTGGCAGCATATTCAAATTGGACGCGAAGTTTTGGTCGGCGCCAATTTTGAGCTTTATTTCGGAGAATAGCTGCAATTAAAAAGGGAATAGTTAAGCATAGAATAAAAAGTATAGGCCTAAATAACAAACATAAAATAGTAAGTACTCACATATGTATTAATCGTTTCTTGTGTGTAGTTCCGACATAATTTTCGTCGTTAAAAAAAAAAACCTTTGAGACACTAAACATTACTCCTCTAATTTGCAGTAAAAGGCATATATACCTATAATGGATTGGGAAATGAACGAAGTTTTGAGACTTGTAAATTTATACAAGCAGTTCGAATGTTTGTGGAACTACCAAAGCTCCTCGTACAAAAGGATAGACTTGAAAAAATGCGTGGATGCAAATTTCCAAAGAGTGTGGTGGAGATGTCGAGGAGGTGAAAAAGAAAATCAAAAGTTTGCGGACTGCCTATGTGATGGAGAATAAGAAAGTTGATAGTTGCAAAAAATCCGGTGTGTCAGCGGATACGGTTTATGAACCGCATTTATTTTACTTCTCAGAGATGTTCTTCCTTGACTCTGTCGGGGTAAATGCAATATGAATAGTGTAAGTTTGGGCTTGCTGATACAAATATCCAATTTAATATTTGCTTCATTTTTATATATTCACGACAGACAAATGTGGAAATAGCCGTAAGCCGAGGAGAACGATTTGAACCAAAATCTGACTGAGGACATTGACGAGCTTATACCATCGTCAGTATCATCACCATCGCCATCAATATCCTCATTAGCGTCATCATTATCCTCGGGCCGTCCACGTCACAAGCGAAGTAACAATAATCCCTGCAAAAATCGGGACTACTCCATGCATGCTTGTAAAGAGTACTCCCTAAGGGCCAAGGAGTACTCCAAAATTATCCACAATTCATATAAAAAATAAGGCAGGACCATATACTCCATCTCTGCATTACATCAGAGTAGCACAAAACTACTCCAACATATTAACAATGCCATTGTTGACATATATTTTCGTTTGTACACGCTTTTGTTCTTCATTTCACAGATGCTTTTTCGCAATTAATAAATACCAAAACAAAAATTAACAAGTAAGAAAGTCTAAGTTCGGGCGGAGCCGAACATTAAATACCCGACGCAAGTATTAAATATATGTTTTTTCACCTTTCCGAAACCTTCCGCTAGATGGTAAGCCGGGGTGTATCAATTTTGAGTAAATTAGCTTCCTTCAATTTCGAAATATTGANTCCTTTCCGAAACCTTCCGCTAGAAGGTAAGCAGGGGTGTATCAATTTTGAGTAAATTAGCTTCCTTCAATTTCGAAATATTGAAGTTTCAAGCATTTCTGAAAATTACCGTTATATGGGAAGTAGGCGTGGTTATAGAGCGATTTTAAAAATTTTCGACCATTTGGTATGTTGTACGAAAGATAACAACTGTGCCAAGTTTGGAAGAAATTGGTGCATCGGTTACCAAGGTATACACATGTAACCATAAGTGGGCGTGGCTACGCCCATTTTCCAAAAATTTATAATATTCTTATTTTTCGTCTAAAAATTATTGTAAATATCAATTTTGAGTGAATTATCTTCAGTAGTTACTAAAATATCGCAGTTTTCGTATTTCTGGAAATTACCGTTATATGGGAAGTGGGCGTGGTTAAAGTCCGATTTCGCCCATTTTCAATACCAACCTACCTTGGATTAAGGGAAACCTACATACCAAATTTCGTTGAGATATCTCAATTTTTGCTCGAGTTATCGTGTACACGGTCACACGGACGGACGGACAGACGGACGGACAGACAGACATGGCTCAATCGA